>NC_090927.1:597596665-597751383 GCF_040938575.1 Ambystoma mexicanum
TGTGTTAAAAAAAAGACGAATAAAGTCAATGGTAACTTTACATGTTTCGTGGAGACAGTAGTCAGTCCCAGAAAAATGGAGTGTCAGTGGGAAGTCTGAAAAAGACCACCCTGGGTCACTGCACTGAATAGAAGTAAAAAGATGATGCCTATGGAGTAAGTGAGGCTCCACAGTCCATGAACACATTCAATTGTATAACACATAGCAAAAAGCACATGTACGAGTGGGAAAAAAAAGGCTCACACTCTTACCAGGTGAAAAAAATAAATCCTACAAATCCGGAAAAGCTGCTTAGGGACTCATTAGGTAAGGGAAATTAGCCATTCTAGAGAATTCTCCTTAACAAAACCCCATCGCCATTCTCCCTCCCACGCACAATACAAACCCCCAAACACATGCTCCTGCTTTTTAAGGGAACGCTCAATGCAGTGCACTGAAAGTGAAAGTTTCAACTTCTCCCTACACTTTTATTTTAAAACAAAACCATTCCAGAATGGTTTCTTTTCAAAATAAAAGTATATGAACAGTAAAACTTAATTAAAAGAAGTAGAGGAGCACCGCTCTCGACCGCTCCCACCCACTTCGACCACTGCTTGTCGCACTGTAAAGCTGTACTTAAATGAGGCTATGACACCATGGAAATGACACTATAGTTCTTAGGGTTATGTCAGTATTTAAAAGAGTCTCTATAGAGATGATATCTAATTTAATTGAAATCCAAATAATAAGTAACACCTGTATGGAAATAGGTTTGCATGTTCATTGGAAGCATCTGCTTCTCTAGCGCAATGGATCCCCAATGGATCCCTGTCCCCTGGACATCTACAAATCAATCCTCGCACAATGAACGCCAGCAGAATACTACAGAAATGTTCTGAACCTATCACTAGCAACAGGAACTTTACCGAAGACCTTCAAATCAGCATATATCAAACCAATAAAAAAAAACACAAGTGGCGATGTAGAAGACCTCTCCAACTATAGGCTGATTTCAAACATCCCCTACCCGGCAAAACTCCTGGAAACCTACGTATATAAACTAACTCAAGAACATGTAGAAAAACACCATCTGCTAGACCAAGCTCAAGTCGGTTTCAGACCCGCAAAAGGAATGGAAACAGCACTACTATCCATCTGGGACGACCTAAAAACTAACGCAGACTCAAACATAATCTTAGCCCTTATTCTACTCGACCTCTCTGCAGTCTTCGACACAGTTAGTCATGACACCCTAACCAAAAGAGTAGAAGACATAGGCATAACAGACACAGCACTACAGTGGACTAAATCATTCCTAGCAGACAGAACAGAAACCGTAGGATTAAACCCTTCAAATCCACTCCAAGACTTAACGACTGTGTAGTGCCACAAGGATCCTCATTATTGCCACTGTACTTCAACATCTACCAGACTCCGGTTATCAGAATCTTCAAAAACAACATTACATGCTACAACTATGAATATGATACCCAACTCATCTACAAAATCAAAGACCCCCAGCCGATCATTCAACCCTAATCGAGTGTCTGAAGAAGTCTTCAACTGGATGACTGCCAACAACCTGAAAATCAACCCAGGAAAGACAGAAATCATGATCATTTCCAAAGACCAAGAGAACAAAACCACCATCCTGTCGCCAACAGAAATGGGAACCCCACCCTCACCATCTAAGATAGTAAAAAATCTGGGAGTCCTGATGGACAACACCCTGATCTTAGAACCACAAATAAATGCAACAGTCAAGAAATGTTTTTTCCTCCTCCACATGGCAAGAAGAATCCTACATTTCCTCTCCTTCACACACAAAACACTCACTATCATCACCCTCATCATGTCAAAAATCGGCTATGCAAACAGCCTCTAACTCGGAATACCAGAATACCGCCTGAAGAAACTACAACAGATCCAAAATACAGCAGCCAGACTACTCCTCAAACTATCAAGATTAGAACACATCACTCCTGCCCTAAAAACACTACACTGGCTCCCAGTAAAACATCACATCACCTTCAAAACGATGTGCAAAACGCACAGGGCAATCAGTGGACAAGGAGCAGAATTCCTACAAAAGAAAACAACAATTTACAAGCCAACAATACTCCTTAGGTCGAACAACAAAATCCGCCTGGAACCAAAACCATACCTTAAAAAAAAACTTGGAGGCATCTCCTTCTACCACTTAGCCGCAAAAACCTGGAACAACACCCCAAAAGAAATAAGAAACACCAAAGATCACCTAAAATTTAGGAAACTACTAAAAACCTGGCTCTTCAACACAACAGACTCAAACTGAAAACCGAAACAGAAAGGAAAAGGGATGACTAAACTGGAGTAGACATGGACAACTCCCAGAACCAACCGGGAAGCTCCCACGGCACCTGGACGAGTGACGCCTGATAGAGTTGAACACATGCGACACCCATGGAGACGGAGTCAACAATCCCACCCTAATCCCACCCAACACCCGCACTCGCCCCTTAGTTACCACCAGGTACCACAGTGTTGTGCAATTGACTGGATATTGGCAATCATTACACTAGCTGAGCGTGGACATTGGCAGGTGCACTGGCCGTGTGAGTGGGAAGGGAAGACAGGTATGGCTGCGAGGGAGGCTGGGGAGGATGGGCCAGACTTGAAAGGGACCTTGAAGGCCGGACGGACCCATATCTGGACAGAGGCGCAGGGGTGCTCCCGAAACCCATCTGGGGAGATTACAGAAGCCTAGTGCCTCAATTCAGGATAGAGATGCCAACTAACCAATTGCACTAACAATGTCCCCCTCTGCATACACCTCTCAAACACCAAATCAGATATAACCACAAACCTACAGCATAACAAACCACACAAACTTGACTTCATTGCAACAACAAAACAAAAACTCACATAGACTCACACAACAGTACACAACGACTACCGGCCGCAAACACCCCAGGTCCAGACAACAGCACATCACTGCTCTCTTGCACTTTTCAAGCTTCCTCCCACTAACCCCCCCTCCTTTTCTCTTTCAGAGCCGCCAGAGCGCCAGGGGACCACTCCGGTGGTGATAGTGCACGGTACAAATGTCCTTTAACATTAACATTAACAGTGCAATGCAGATTGACATGCAGCTCTATAGTATTACTGCGTCATTTCCTCTAGGGCCAAGCCATCCGCTTCGCTCCGTTATGCTGCTCACCGATGTTGCTGCTGCTCACTGTCGCTGTTTGCTGTCCGCCCGCCTATGTGTGTTCCCTCCCTCCATCTATGGTGCCACAGAGGAGCCTCAGCGGATTTCAGAGGAGCCTGTGGCCAGGAGTGAGAGCCAGACCCAAAAGATTGAATTCTCTAGCCTGAAGTGACAGGGTTGTGGAGGTGACTTCTGGGAAGATAGGGGTGACTTCGGTAACGGGGAAGGGGTGGACAAGATCTGTAGCCCAAGCTTGAAGGAAAGCATGTACATGTATGTCTAAGGCTGGGAAATGCTTGAAGGAATGAACTGGTAAAGAAAGTGCTTTCATCCCCTATGATGCCCCCCTTGTAGCCCCTGTTTCTAACCTTGCCCCCTCATTGCCATCTGTCCTTCCTCCCTGCACACTGTCACCTCCCCAATCATTCCCTATGTATTCCTTTTGATCACCCTAATGCCCGATTCCTGTGTGTTGGTGGAGAAGCAGGGCGCAAGAATTGGGGCAGTCGTTCTGCAACTTTAACCGGCAGTCGCAGATCAAAGAACAATTGGCAAGTGAAAGGTCCCATCTGGGCCTTTTCCACTTTAGGAAGAGCACACAGAAGCTGAGAATAGGCATTAAAGCAAGCTTGAATCCTACAGAGATTCCTCTAAGGGAATTCCGCTGGGAATTTCAGCTTCTCCCAGTGTCCAAACAGTGCTTGGACGAAACAATGCCCTAAACTCCAATGTTGCAATAACTGTGGAGGATCATATTGAGGTTGATGCCCTTTCAAGACCTCCCAATCAACAGTGTGGCCAAAACCTGCTAGTTTCTGCGGTCACACACTCACATCAGTAGCCAATACCAGAACTTTGCAAAACTGACTTTAGAATCAAAACAATTCTGAGGATTTTCTTGTTTGGTGACCAATGAAGACAGGTGGAGAGGACAGTCACTCGTCTGAAAAACAGACAGAGAAGACAGAAGTACCTGCAAATTGCATGAAAGAAGTGCCTGTCTACCAATAAATTCTGAGGAGTACAGATACTGTGGGCATACATCCTCCCTCAGAAGAAATACTTCTTCAGAGATCTCAGACGCCGACAGCAAGTGAGCCCTCTATCCAAGAGCAATCCCAAGAGTGACCATTCTGCCTGGAGTATTCATCTGCCCCGGCATACCCCTTATACAGGGACAATATTCCCTTGCCAATCCCTAATGTCAATTGCTAGGAGAGCTGGGGCATCTGTGCTAATCAGCTTTACATCATAAAGGAGGTGGTCAATATATTGAAATTGGCGCTTGACAAAACTGATGAAGTGGTTAAACTTCTTCAGACCAATTTAGGCAGCCTGATGGAGAAATGTGTAAAACTAGAATTGGCCCAAAACTTGAAAATAAGCAATCTTGTTTTCATCTCAGTGTTTATTAGAGGAGGGAAGTCAGCAGGCACTCACTGCCCCCCCTCCCAATCCAGATGTGCAGGAAGTGGGTACCTGGACAACTTCTGCAGCCAAGAGGAATACCCCTCCTAACAGGATTGCCATGTCTTTAAGTGCAAGGGAAGTCCTGAGATGTGATGCATCAAGGTTACTTAGGGCTGCTGTTTTTGCTGTAGATCTGTCTATGCTCCCACACAATGGATTTTTTTTTTTTGCTGTCCTTCTAGCATGCCCGTTACACTCAATTCCATTTATCTCTTCAAGAAACCCCTCGAATTCTGCACTTATGGGGATACCACCACTTAGACAGAATCAGGTAGAAGGAACCAACTCTTTCATCTGTAAAGGGGTGGACCATATAAACACAAAGACTGGGGAATTTTAGGAGCCTGGTCGACATATTCTAACCACTATAAAAGTGTTGTTTTCAGGCAGCGTGACCAAGACATATGAGGGGAGAGTGCATGGTTATCACTTGTAGATCACCTGTGTTGTCGGAAAATATTTTAAAATCTATGAACTCTAATCCTACAGCCAGTTCCCAGAGAAAGGCAGTCCCACTTGGGTTTTTCAAGAACCCCTATGAGGGGTGAGTAGTTATACCCACACAAAACAAAGAATCGTACTAATAAGAACTGGACAAAGAGGAATTCCTATAGAGACTCCAGTCCTACAACATAAGTGATTTTTATCAACGCCAGTCTCGTTGAGAGTTTGATGGAGTTAGAACCTCGTAATAAAATCTACAGGAGACCCACGAATCAGCAGCCATCACTGTGTTCCATACAACAACCTCTTGGCTCCCACATAGCAGTTCCATATTCAAATATGTGTGAGGCACTAAGTAATATGGATAACATCGACTGTTTTCAATACCATTATAGTAATCAAGAAAGTGATGGTTTTCATCTACAGAGCCAATCGGCTCTTTGCCTTGTCAGCTGCAGTGTAGCGGGACTCTCACTAAAAATGGAGGATCAGGACTTTCTAACATTTGAAAGACTTCTGGATATCTTCCTCCTACAAGAGACATGGATTGAATTTGCTCCATTGATGGATGGTTTTACGCAGGTTTAATCAATTCATAAAAGCCATTCAAGGAGAAACAACATGCAGGGGTCTTGAAATTAGAAATCCCTAACATTAATCATCAGGTTCTGAACCCTCTTTCAATTGAACATTGATTTTATTTTTTTCTGTACTCCACCAGTCCACACATGAATGTATCTGGAGGTAATATGAAAAGAAGCAAGGTGCGAACAGAGGTTGTATTAAGCAGTCTACCGATGGTTAATCTATTCACCCAAACAGCCACTGAACCCAAAATGTAAAGGTAAGACAAGAAAAAGTGCCCAAAAGGTATCTTACATTTCAATAAAGTTGTCATATTAATGAAACACCATTGTGATTAATATTATTTCACCTAATTGCCAAAAAGCACATGGATCTGAACTGGTGTTATTTTATTGCTGGGGGATTATTTGAAACAGCCCCGTGGCATCTGGTTACAGGGAGGTAATGTCTCCAGCTAGCAACTCAAGGCACAGAATTCCTCGGCCAACCAAGCAGTAATGGGACATACTGCTCCAAGTGTACATAATGATACATATAATACTGCGTTTTCTCTTGTTTTTGTATGTTTTAATTTCTCTAAGACATTGAAACAAAAACACCAACATGCATTTAAAAATGGCAAATTCAAAAATGTGTTGTCAGGACCGAGAGCTGAACACAGCTCTGCGACTCTTGCCATAGGAGGTGAACACTCCTATCACTTCACCACAAACATCAAGAAGATTAATCCTGAAGAGACATAAAAGAGCATCAAGTTATCCCCATATGGTACAATGCACTACATGTGGGTCACCATTGATAATGCTGGTTTGGGTTGAATTGAGTAGTAATATAAAACATATTGGGACCCAACGGTTGCAGATTCATGAGAGTAACAATGTGTGTGTTAGACTGGATCACTTTAGACAGGAGCACAAATGCAAACACGTGTGGCACTATGGCCTCCTCCATTCTGTATTTTTGTGTTCCAAATCCCATCTGGTAGAGGGAGTTGAGAGGGCCCATCCAGTATAAATCGTATTAGTACCCAGCGAGGGCCAACCAGAATGTAACAAGCATTCTGATCGACCCTTGCCGGGGAATTACCCTCGGCCGGGATTCCACGCCTTTGTCCTCGGCGGGGGGCGTGGCAGTCCCTCAGTCAATGAGGAGGCTCAAAGCGAGGCTATCACCGCTTCGAGCCTCCACATGGCTGGAGGCCGCATTCGTCCCCCGCCAGGGATTCCGTTTTTTTCGGAGCAAACGCGCTGGGAACACTACTGTTCCCAGCACACCCGCTCCTGATGTCCACCATGGAAAGGGAAAACGGACTCCGGTGGCCATTTCCTTGGACATTTTTTTTCTTTTCTGTTCTGCAAATCTGCAGCATTTCGGAACAGAAACGAATGCTATTAGTACCGTAAGGGGCATATTGCTATGGTACTAATAGAAATATGCCCCTTGCAGCGGGGACATTACAGAGTCTGGTAATGCACCAGAGACTTCGATAACTATGGGCCCCGGGGAATTACCGGGGAATTACCTGACTCAGTAATTTCATATTTCTTAATTAGCGGTTCAATACACCTACATTCTAGAACTGGTGGCCTATTCTAAATATCTGCCTGTTGTCCTATCTATTCAGCAAAACAATGCAATCCAATTGAAATTCCACATCAAATATGACTGAGCTGTTTATTTAGATGGTTTGTAGCAAGGTGAAAATGTTGGCCGTTTGAAAATGCCTTAAGTGGTGTGCCTGCCCTATCACTCAATGTTCCCTGCTTAATTACACTGAGCAGTGGCATAACCCACCCTACAATGGTAATAGATACTCCAATGGGAGCAGACATGGTCATCTTGTCTTGTTGTTAGCAACTTTTAATGTTCTATTGTATGTGGGTATGAAGTGTTACAGCCACTCAGAAAAATGCTGTACAGTAGTACCTTTTTGATCAACCGTTAGTAGCTGTTGTATTGGCTGCTCCTTACTCTCCTAATTCTAACTACAATTTTACACCATATGTGACCACAAAGGCTTCTGTACATATCTGAGAACCCGCACCAATCATCCATAAGCAAGTTGATTGGAAAACATTGCAGCTATATTCTATGGAATCACCTTCTCAGAACACATTACTTTCCTAGCACACCTCCTACCTTATTTCTCTTGGGAACCGGGTGCTTTATAAAAACACAGTCAAGGCACCGCTCCTGGGGATCCATTTTGTAAATTGATTTGCTCAATTTGCTCAGACACCTGTAGTTCAAATGGACAGGCCGCTTCTCAATGGGGGCATTTTTACTCCAAACCCAGCTAATCATCTTGGCAATGCCAAACACCAGGTTCTGTTCTCATGAGATTTGTCCTTCACAGCGTCAGCGATAATCTAATCATCTGAAAACAACATTCCCTTCTGAGTGAGCTGCTCGGCCTGGCACAATGAACTGTTATTTGTGCTGCACGTCTCCCTTACTCCAGAACTGTGGCTGCCTTCACACTTGCTGGGGCGAAGGATGCTTAACCTCTAATTAAATGGATAGAGCAAAAGCTCCAAAGGAGGCCTAATTATTTTACTAACAGAAGCTGCAACTTCTAACAAAGTCTAATCCAAAATGGTGGAACTCTTGCTCATGCGGCATACAGCCCTCATGATACTACAGCACAACCCCAACCCTATCACATGAAGGTTTGGTCAGTTTATCACTCCCTGTCTGCACAATACTGTGAACCCTTTAGACTTGCAATTTGTCTCTGGTTATATCCTGGTTAGCCTTTCTTATTGTTCATTGGTTCAGCTTTCAAGGTACTATGCATGTCCCATTATGCCAATTGGGGTCTGGGCACAACATATCCCCCTGGGTTGGTCCCAGCTAGAGAACTCAGATATTCTACTAAGGGGCTTCTCATCCATGGTCAGCTCAGGAAATACAATTGAATATGAGGATGCAAGCTGTCATCCGTGGCCCTCAGACTCTGAGAGGACCGCATCCATGAGTTGGGTCTCGAGGGTTTTTACATGCAGTTCCCAAAATCCTTGAAGACTGTCGGATTGTCCCTGTCCAGCAGGCCTTCTCCAACCTTGACATCCATCCTTCAGAATGTTTTGCATGGATTAGCATCCTTGGATCCCAACCATCACAAGTTGGAGTGGCAAACCAAGCCCCTGAGGTTCATGTACTTCAGAACAACTACAGCCAACCTCTCTCCCCACCCCAGGATTGTCTGGACACTCCAAGAGAACCATTTAGCTGTCAAGAGTAGCTACAGTCCAGAGTCTACTGAGCATAACTTCGAGTCACCTTAGTCTATTCAAAATAACTTTAATTGTATCTAAAGCAAAACTGTAATTCCCCAGGTAATGTAACAGTCAGAACAAATGGGCCCTGAAATTCCACCATACCCCTCTTCTTTCACCCTCCCCTTCCCTATAATCCACCCACTCACCCGGCATTGCACTGAAGCATATTCTTTTGTTTCCCACTCCATAAATCTAGAGAGCTAATGAAAATATCTGTTGTTAGACTGAAACAGTAGATGAGTCTGTATAACAATCTGGTTAATCCTAGTTATAGTTATTAAGCAACCAGCCCAAACAAAGAATCACTCAATTCACCAAATTGTATTTTATTATGTTTTTCAAACATGGGACACTGCTCAATTTAATGGCCACAGACAGAATATGCACCAGGCATTCAGAAAATGGAACAGGCTGTTTTCTGTGTTGTACATTGTGATTTATTGTAAACATATTAAAATTGTTCCATTCATCAATGCACCTTTTATGAAATATAACATATTATTTCAATGTATAAAGGAAATGGATGTACCTACAGTTGAGTACACAGATGCCTAGTAATCTCTCCCCTAGACTCCCATCATGGGGGTTGGGGTGGATAGAGATAATCACATTGCATTTTCGAACCCAGACGTCTAAGGTTCACTAAATTGCGATAAGTATTCATTAAACAGAATATTTTCAAAAGTAGGGTAGGTACATGTGTGCCTAAAGTTGAAAACACACTATTTTTCACTAACATTAGTGCATTTTGCTGAAATGAGTTGATTGGTCCACTCAGACAAGTACGCGGTGCAATGTAATTGAAGTACTCCCTTAGGGAATTATTTTCAGCTGTAACTCCACGGAAGCAGTACCTTCTCTAGGGCTGTTGATTTCAAATGACTCCCTATGGGCACAAAGTTGACTTATTTCAATACCATAGCAAGCTTGCATATCTCTTCTTAGGTCTACTGCTGACGCTGGGAATGGCAGATTGACTTGCAGCCACTACTTTCCTTGTAATTATAATCGTTCTTTTGGCCCTTCATGTTTAGGCAAATGTAACCATGAGGCAAACACACCGAATCTTAAGCAATTGACACCATATTAGGGTTTCATGGTGGAACATTAGGTCTGCCAGGAAACCCTGTGTATGCCATCAAAGGGGGATGTATACCCCTCATGTTTATGCACAAATTATTGCATCTCTCCATCATATCCATTTCCAGATATGCGCAAATAAATGTGTATCCTGGATCGGAATATGTGGTGAAGTAAATTCTGCACAGGAGCGGTTTCACGCTGCCAGTGCCCCCAACAGCCCCTAAACCGGTTCAAAGCACTCTACATCTTGTAGAGTCAAGCTCTCTAAAAGTGGTTAACATCTCTATGAGCCTGGTGCACCCTAACCCTCACCCCACAGCCACCAAAACCGACCTTGTAATGTAAACCCAAAACTCACAGTTACTGTGAGAAAGCTATGAAATTAAGAAAGGCATGCTTAGCCAAAGCACACATTTCAATAGTTTCTTTCTCCAACTTGAAATTTAGTGCACACAACCACTTGGCCAACCAAGCCGGAGAGGTTGCTGCTGCTTCAATCATATGTAAGCATACATACATTAATGTAACTTGCAACCGGTGTGTCACAATAACATTGCACTGTACCACATTACACACAGCTCATTACCACTCCAGGCATGTCAATTTCAATGTATATGGACACAAAACCAACGGACACAATCATTGCCTTGGCAAAGCTAATTTTTCCTTTTGTATAGGCATTTTCCAGGCACTTGCAGTCGTTTGGTATTTAATGAATGTTGTATGAGCGGTGTTACTATCACATACCACATACTATCATCATTGCCAGGTTTTGACATCAAATATCCAGGTACACTTATACCATTACATGTGATTTCCCTCAAATGAGTAAGTACCCATATAATTGATCTGTTCACCAACCTAGTGACCACAAACCAGATACCACAAACCAGATATCAAATGCCGGTATTAAGCAATATTACCTACAGCACAATTTAGCAGGATGTTTATGCCCTGTGTCTCTTGCATTCACACTTGACCATTTATTACATCCCCATTCTGTGATGTGAAGACATTGCGGTTACCAAATGTTGTTGGGATGCAAGTGCAATGTCCCAACCGTGGATAGAGGTTTAGGCTGTGTGAATTGTATTAGTGGGATCACACATCATTTAGTGTCAGTATTTTGCCATTTGGTTTGGCAATTCTACACAAGTGTTATTTGTAGTTAACATTGACACACTTAAGAGAGCATCACAGAGCCCTAAATAATGAAAGAAGGGGCAACAATGTAATACTGTTTATTATATGTAGAGGGTAGAGCCAGGTTGTGTTTAATAGGTTTTGTAGCTAGTAGTAGTGATTGATGTTGCGCTTTGGTTGCATTAAGGAGAAGGTAGAATATGTTGTTTCATTTTATATCCAGGAATATTTTTGGTAGCAGGTGAAAAGGAATCTGAAGTTTCCATCATGTTTCGAAGGAGTGAGAAACACTGCTGTATGGGTGTCCATGGGTGAGAAAAAGAATCTGGGTTCACAAAGGTACTCAAAGTCTGAGAAGATAAAATCTTCCTGTGTATTCCAAATCGGTATATCCAATCACCTTTCAACATCATGTACATTTAGTTAACACAGTCATTGTTAATATTGAATTATCTTGGAACCTCTGATTCAGAGCAGCGGGGGAGACTCTTTCAGACAATTTTGTACAGCAGCAAGAATACTGTTGAAGGCCCTGAATTCAATTTGTTCACGTCTAATATAATCATGATTAGAGAATCACAAGTAGTAATTTGCAATCCACAATTGATTTCCATCTATTTCATAAGGAGTTACTGAATGTACATGAAATACTTAATACTGATATGTAAAATAACACATTCAAATAATACTTTATAAATCACTGCCTAAATTACTTTTTTAAATGGCACCTTTGCTCATGGGGTTGGAAAAAATGGTTCCTATACTTACCGTTAAGAATCATTTAAGCTCCCATCAAATAAGGATAAGCAAGTTGGACTAGGGCAGATTCTGATATTTTTTCGGGCAAGAGATAAACCTGACAGTGGCCTCATGCAGATGTCTTTAATTTGGTTAACTCAATCCAGGATAAATCAATGATGAGCACATGACTGGAAGGGAGAATCTGGAGGGCACTTATAGAACCTATAAATGTGCACGACCTGATGTATGCAGAGAGGGTATTACAAGAGAATATGACTATGCCTTATGTCCAAGTGCCCACTATCCCTATCACTTCTTGGTGTGAAATAAGCCATGAATATGATTGCTGACATTGATAATGGGTAACTCCCAATCTCTGAAAATGCCGGTTTATGTGGTGACTGACAGTTCAACATAGCCATGTTCGGTCATGGCAATTACTGGTTCATATCCTGAATGATGGTCAATATGCAGAGGAACCAGAGGAAAGGTTCAGAGTGTGCTTTGAGGAGCAAATGGGATCAGCTCTGCTGAATGTAGAATGGGATGTGTTCAAGCCAACCATATGGGGTGAACAGATAAGCTGATATGCTTATTTTAACAGAACAGGGCTTGAAAAAAATCATATGACACCTTTGGGATGTCTCAGGGAAAATGTATAGTGGATGCCGCTAGCATGACGCTGGAAACGGCTCTAAATGTCCAGAATGTGAAAGCAGATTTCTCTATGCACCAGTTATATTGGGTACAATGTGACAGTTTGTGAAGACTACTAGTTTATAGACTTTGGAAACAAGACCATAGAAACGAAAAATAGCCATTATATCTGAATTGGGTCAATGTATGTTTAACTCTGCTAATATTGGTATTATACAACTGTATAGGTCTGAGGGAGAACCTACCTGGAGAGACCTGGGGCCTCATTACGACCCAGGCGGTAGGGGGTTCACGGTGCCGGCAGAGCTGCCGGTGCCATTAACCCACTACCACCTCATTACGAGGTCTGCTCGCAGGTCCCGCTGAGGACACCTGGTTAAACCAGGCATCCTCAGCGGGTCCTGCGAGCAGCCCAGGATGCTAACAACGGGCCCGTCATTAACAGGCCTGTTCTTGGATCCTCCCCATTCACATTGAGCCCTATGGGTGCTCAAATGGGAATGGGGATGTACCGGGTCCGGGTTCCTTGAATGAGGAAATACCGGGCCCTCCAAGGTCAGAATGGCCCGGTATTTCCCCATTCAAGGAACCCAGACCTGGTACCGGGTATTGGTGTAGCCATGCCGCTAAAAGCGGCATGGCTACCTCCATACTTGTAATGAGGCCCCTGGAGTCCTTCTTTAGTTATCTGAAAATGTCTCATCCGGTAGAGGTGGACAGGCAACTTTTAGGGACATCAATATCTGTCAACGAGGCAGTGACAGCATGTGAGCCGTTCAACAATGTGAAGTCCCCAGGCCTGGCCAGTTAAACCAGAGAAATTTACAAGAAATATAAACTCACTCTAGCCATCATTCATCGAGATGTATTTACCTATTGTATAGAGGAAGGAAAATGATGCGATTCCATGAAGGAGGCATTAATTCTACTGATCACCAAGCCAGGTCACGAACAGGTGAAGTGTGGGAAATGCAGGCCAATCTTGACACTGAATATCGGTGTTAAAATGTTGCTGAAATTATTTGCAAAAAGACATCCCTCTTAGTCATAATTCCTAAGGGGCAGGTTAGGTGCAAACAATGTCAGGAGAATTAAAAACATTCCGAATAACTGAGCTGGGGTGCAAGCCAAAATGATATTTTATAGAGTGTACTGAAGTACCTTTCATATACAGATGTGGTTTTGGTGAACCATGTGTACACTTGATTCTCACACATTACACACAGGCCTCTGCTAGGGTCCTGGTGAATGGAATTGTGCCTGACCCATTTAAAGTGGAGAGGGGAACAAGACAAGGCTGTCCCTGTCTCCCTTACTATTTGATTTAGCAATTGAATCCCTTGTGACACTAATTAGACTGAAGAAAGAAATATCTGGGAAAGTGTATAGGGATATTACTTACAAGACCCTGCTCTATACCAACCACATGTATTTTGATTTCAGGCACAGAACACCTGATTTTCCCTTCCTAGAGCTAATTTCATCTTTTGGCAAGGTGTGTGCTTTTAACTTCAGTAAATCGAAGGCAATTCCCCTATCGACCAATTGCCTTAGAGCTGACTTTCATGGCTAGGGAATTAGGTTAGCCACAGAGGGTGTTAAGCATCTCTGCATTGTCATTGCCTCCTGCAAGATACCTGCAAAGAAATGGAGGCGACATAGATATGTGTCTTACTGAACTAGAGAATGAGCCTCATTATAAGTTTGCCAGTCCGGCAACTACAGTACCGGTAAACATGCCGGTACAATAGTCCCCGGACTGGCAAACTACGAGTTCGCTCCCGTGTGCCATTGCGGCTGCCAGGTCTGACCTGGCGGCTGTACCGGTACATGCGAGCAGAGCATGTGCGATGCACCGGCACTGTTGATCCGGCTTACTCTTTCCCATTGAGCCCCATGGGGCTCAAATGGGAATGGCGAAAAATATTTTCTGATGCCCAGGAATGGGCAATTACCGGGTCTGGCAAACCCATAATTACCTGGTAATTGCCCATTCCTGGGGGACGATAAAAAAAATGGCCGCAGCCTCAGAATGTGGCCCAATTTCTTCCACAATTGGGAGAAATTACATCTTTCCCTGTGTGGAAGAGCCAACACCTTCAACATGTGCAGTCTCCCCAAGATTCTGAAGGTACTCCAGATGCTTCCTTATAAAGTCAACCAGAAGACATTTAATATGCTTTACAAAGCACTCAGGTCCTTTCTATGTGGAAGGGACACATGTCCCCACATAGCCTGACATGTCATGATCTGAGATGTGGATATGGGAAGATTCGGCTTCCCCCAACTTGAATGTTACTATTAGACTTTCCCGCAGCTTTCTGTTCAGTCAGCTCTCAGTTGCAACCAATTAAACCCTGTGATGTATATTAGTGGTTATCATAAAGCTCTAAATCCTTTATGAAGAATGTCCCCCAATGCTTAAACACACTTTAAAACACAAAAAGATGTATTATCAATAAATGCAGATAATGGCCTCATTACAACCATAGTGGTATGGTAACAACAGTGCCGGTAAGTTACCAGCACTGTTGCTTCTGCACCGCCATACTACAAGCCCTTCTTGCAGGTGCCCATCTGCCCGCCCAGTCTGACCTAGCGGGTGGACCGGCACCGCGAGCAGATCATGATGGTAGCACCGGTATCATTATTAACGGTACCGGTGCTACCGCCCTCCCCATTCCCATTAAGCCCTATTGGGCTCAAATGGGAATGGGAAATAATTTTTTCCGGCACCCAGAAAAGGGCAATTACCGGGTCCGGCAAGGTCGTAATGACCCGGTAATTGCCCTTTTTTGGGCGCTGACATGTTACATGTCAGAGCTTTGATTTGGCGAAAACCACACGAGTTTGTTGCATGGGTAACCTTCTGTGCTTCATTCTTTAAATTTTTTTTTAATTCTTATTCGACCACCTCTGAGGTTATAAACACCTACTAGAAATGTCTAGTGGATCATCCACAGTTTTCGTGCATGTGCTTCCAGCAGAAACCTGAAGTGTTCTGAATAAATTATATAACAGCAATAGATATAATGATGTTGTTTCATATTTACAAAAGTTAAAAGTACATGGGTGCTATATATGATTTAACTGGGCTCTCAAAAATAATTCACAAAAGTTACCATACATTCAAGATTGTTAATGCTCATGTAATGTTGAGAAGTTCCTTTGAATACACATGCTAAATGCTAGTGATGGTAATATTCATATTAACACATGCTTACTGTCTAAGGAGCTTCAATGTTGCCTATTAATGTTGCAACTAATGTTTGGACATTTATTCTAGTGTGTCCTGTTTGTTGTACAGCGCTGAGTGCCTATATTAAGTATAAGGTGTTGAAGCTTAAATGTGGGGCAACCATGCTATTCAAATAAATAACCTTTGGGTGAGCTGACAGTTCTGGGGAGACATGGGCATCAACTGTGGAGAAGATGTGTGGTGTAATGGTCTCTCCACCCACTTTGAATGATTATGTGAACGCTTTCACCTTCAAGGTTGGAAAAAGGCACAGTGGAAAATCTAGGAAGACTAATGTGGAAAAGAATGAGGATTTAGGCACATCCATTCAGGGTGGAAACACATAGGAGTGCACTAGTCAGTCAATCATGCATAAGAGGCCTGATATAGTCAAACTAACTCTGAGAGCAGCCTGAGAAGAAGAGAACATAGCAATGATATGGACTGCCTGGTCTGGTGAACTAAACTAATTCTTCTCAAATATGGGCTGGACGGAGGCCCTGTGGGGTGTCCCATTGTAAACTGGATCTCCCTGTGCTGTTTTGTGCTTTGCCCCGTTTCCACCATCTTCTGATATCAGACTCATGTTTTCACTGATTCTCACATGGTGCTTTCCCTGGAGTGGCCTTTATGTCATGGGGCTGTACTGTCACTCGTTGATGGCCATTAGGATGAATAGGGCCTCTACTTCTCTTAATATTAGTTCTACTTTACTACTAGGTCCTACTCATTACCACAGGTAATAAGTAGGTACTATTAATACAATAGGTTCTGCGCCTTGGATATTTCGGTGATGACGCTTTCACTGTTGTAATTGTTATATTGCAGAAATGCCAATAAAACCTAAAGTTATAAAAAGAAAACCTGTTTGTTTCCTTTAATGCAGTTGAACTGACACTATTACCTATTCACTATACTATGACGGATAGAACCTGCTTTGCTCGTTATTTTGTAAAACAGATGGACACTTGCAGTGATCTAATGTCAAGGTTCTGTCGTATTGTTTAACCTTGTGCTGCAAAGCTTACATTTCTTCATGTATGATATGATATGATATGGTATTTGTAACGCGCCTATACACAAGCGTTTCAAGTGTTTCAAGATTCATGGTATAGTGAAGTTGTTCTGTTTTTGGTCTGATCATTCCTCTAACTCCATATTTTAATTAAAAATAAGTAACCAATAGCTCCGATGTTTCTTCATCAATTTTTATTTAATAACATTTAACAACATTGTTTACTTGGTCCTGTTGAATGCCAAGACTCATTTCTAAAGATTTTGAATGCACTGTAATCCAAGAATTGTTCACACTGCTTAATATTTTTATAATTATTATGGTATTTATGGAGCACGCACCTAGCTTCGCGTAGCAATGGGTTGCTTTACGGAGGTATAAAATAATACAGACGCACAGCAAAGCGCTTTACAGAGGTATATAACAGTACACATGCATTACGCAGTGCTTTTCAGAGGTAACAACAGAACACATATACAGCGTTGGTTAGGATACAGAGGGGCACAGAGGAGGGCTACAGTTGTACCGGATGGTAGGGAAGAGAACGGCGGCGGCGTCTAGCGAGTCAGGTGGCATGAGGGGTGATGTGATATCCTGGGTGTTGAGGAGAAGAGATTCCTTGAAGAGGTGTGTCTTGAATTATTCTCTGAATTGAAGGACCATGGGGTCTGATGCTGAAGCCGAGGAGGTTCAATAGACTTGAGGCTTAGGCAGAGAAGGCTTGTTTTCTGGTCCCTTCCTTTTTGTAGTGGTGGATTTCATGTCTGCACTTGTCCTGGGTTCTGGTGGTGTGCTCTCTGCCGGAGATGCCGAGTTTCTCTTCAATGTAGCTGGGTGACATGAGGGCAACTGCCTTGTAGATGATGCAACAAGACGTAAAGGGGATTTGTGCATGTAGTGGGAACCAGTTAAGGTTGATGAGGGCTGGGGTGATGTGATCATATCTGCGTAGACACTTGATGATACATGCAGCCACATGTAGTACACTTCTATGGGGCACAAGGGAAGATGATGTGAGGCTTTTGAGGAGTGCATTGCCCCGATCCAGGTGGGATAGGACCAGTGCTTGAACGGTGGATCGAAAGCTCTCTGGAGGGAGGAGTGGCTTGACTTTCCACAGGAGGGAGAGCTGAAACCAAGCTCTCTGAGGTTTCTTAGCTATGTGTGTCTTGAAGTAGAGGTGGTTGTTGATGTGGAACGAGGGACTTGGTGCAGGGGGTGAGCTCAGGTATTAAGCCCTCAGAGTTGATAGTTGATAGCCAGGTCTGTATGTCTGGGTGTTCCGTTTTGATGGTGAGAACTAGGAATTCAGTCTTGGAGGGATTGAGCTTCAAGTATGCACTGGACATCCACAAATGGATCACCAAGAGGCAGGATTTGAGCCCATGGAATAACTTCATGGAGTCAATCGTATCTTGAGGTATAGCTCTGTATGATTTGTGTATTGGTGGATGTGGATGTTGTGTGGCTAGGAGGGCTATGAAGGATATTTTGTGTAAATTTGGGTTTTGGTAGTTTTTTCTTACCGCCAAAATATGAGCGGTAGTTTGGTGACAACTTATCCTTGCATTTAGATTGGGTTTGGCCTCATATCATTCTAGTGACTATAACTTGTTATATTATATTGCAGAATCTAGAAATATATATTACTTACAGTATTTTATAGTAGTATGTAGTTTGTGGTATTTAGTGGTGAGCATAGTTTTCTTCACTATATTATGACCCCATCATAAAACAAAACCTTCCGTTCTGTTAGAATACCTCGTAGGGATCTATGGAGAGCCTTGGACCTATGCATACAATGACACCCAATACTTTTATATAGAGCGCCACCTACAGCTTGTGGCTGGTATCACTGGCTCATCTACACCAGCGATCTATGTGCCCGTAGGCACTGCTGGCTCATGGACCTCCAGCAATCTATAATATATTAGATTCCCTCCAACCACATGCACGGAGGGCACACACGCACACACATGTTAATCACTGCTTATGCTGGGTTGTTATTATATCTGCATGGGCAAATTGACAAATGTATTACCAAAAGAATGAATCTCCCCTGTATCCACATATAAAGTCCGAAATGCAAAAAGGACACTTAACAAATCGATTTTAAATAATTCTGATTATATTGTATATAAATACAATTCACAGTTATCATTGCTTACCATGAACATTTCACCATCATCTGTAATGCAAGAAAAAGAAACAGAACAAGCAAGCCTTTTTAAAAACATGTGTTATTTTTTAACATTCTAAACATGACGAAGTAAAATGCAGGGAATTTCCTTTGCTATCCTGCCTACATGATTTTCTGATTCAGTCATCCATACGACTGTACACAGTGACCTCACTTAAACTTTATCTGCTTACCTGAAGTATTTGTATGAAGCTCCCCCACACAACCTTGCTTTTCTGGCCTCAGAAAAACAGGCCCAGTCAACAAACTGCTCCTGTAATCTTAGGTGCTTGGAATGCATGGCGAGAAATTCTCCAGCCAGTGCTCAGTGAGACCAGGCACATCTGTCTTCAGAGCCCAGTCATCCCGAATTGCACTCCCCCTGTTATCTTCCAATTAGAAAAACTCAGAGCCTACCCACATTTGACGTGGCATATCTGCAAACACTTTCTTCCAATCATATTAGCAGAAAATGTATTCTGTTACCACCCTCATGTTCCAAACAATGAGAGCTTCAGAGCATAATAACTTATCTTTTTGGTTTCCAGTTGCCTTCCTTTCTGCTTTCTACATTCAACACAGAAAGAGAAAAGAAGAAGAAAAATGCCAGTGCACATTTAAAACAAAAACAAATTTCAAAATATGTTTTTTCACCTCATTTTGTACAAAGAACTACATTGTAGTGTTGAAGAAGTTAGAGTTAGTGCTTTAGTAAATGTTAATTAAAGTTAGTCAGTTATAGATAAATAATGTAGTCTTCTATGTATGAGGTATTCATGAGAAGGAAAAAAATGGTGCACTTTACTCTCTGCAGTTTCACATTGGGCTTTTGCTGTGTTATGAATTCTGTACCTTGCATGCCACCAGCAATATATTCACATGATATACTGGCAACATCAAATAACTATATATGTGTGCCACATTATTGCTGGCAACAAAAACATTTGCCATCACATTTAGGGGCCGATTCATGGAACAAACGTGCGCCGAAAATCTTCGCGCAAGCATGCGCAAGCATGCGCAAGCGGAAAAAAACAGGCGCACGCGTGCAATTCATGGAAGTCCCTGCGCGTGTTCACCGCGGGATGTGCGCCAAACCCGTGCATGGCGCACAAGTCACTGCAACATCGTGAAAGGCGTGCGCGACGCGCACAGTGAAAGCGCACAACCTCAGCGCACACACCAGAAAGTGGGCGGGACATGGGGCATAACGCGCGGAATGGGGAACAACACGCGAAAATAAGGGCGTAACTGTGGATGTACTGCAGGGAAGCAGACGGAACGCCCACACGCACTCGAACCACACGTATTCATGGAATCGAATAGGGCAAAGCCACGCACAGCCAAAGACACGCACAAGCTGAAACACGGCCGCCACACGAAGGCAGGCGGTAGAGTCCCAGCGCATCAAAAAAGTGGCGCGCGGGAAGTTAAATACGCGATTGAGCGGGGTACGTGGATTTCAGGGGTGCACGAGAAATTCTACACGCGATTGGCCTGGGTACGTGTATTACAGGGGTGCGCGAGAAAATCTACACGCGATTGGCCTGGGTACGTGGATTTCAGGGGTGCGCGAGAAATGCTACACGCGATTGGCCTGGGTACGTGTATTACAGGGGTGTGCGAGAAAATCTACACGCGATTGGCCTGGGTACGTGGATTTCAGGGGTGCGTGAGAAAATCTACACGCGATTGGCCTGGGTACGTGTATTACAGGGGTGCGCGAGAAAATCTACACGCGATTGGCCTGGGTACGTGGATTTCAGGGGTGCGCGAGAAAATCTACACGCGATTGGCCTGGGTACGTGTATTACAGGGGTGCGCGAGAAATCCTACACGCGATTGGGCCTGTGCGAGTGGGGCAGTGTATTACGTAGGTGTGCGGGAAGTTGAAGAGGTGAATTGCCAGTGTGGGTCCTCCCAGGTCTCCCCTCTACCCCCTCCACGACCTCTGCAGGCAGCCCACACCACAGGGGACTACCCTGCACCCCTCGTCATGTCCCGCAGGCAGCCCATCCACCATGGGCATGCCCCCCAGCCAAGCCACATGTCCCCTTGCACCCCCACCCCCCAGCACCGTGGGGCACCTGCCAGCAGGCCCCCAACCATGTCCCACTCTTGTCCCCTTGCACCCCCACGCCCCAGCAGGCCCCCACTCATGTCCCCTTGCACCCCCACCCCCCAGCACTGTGGGGCACCTGCCAGCAGGCCCCCAACCATGTCCCACTCATGTCCCCTTGCACCCCCACCCCTCCAGTCACCAGGGGTAGCCTCCACAAGGCCCCCACCCATGTCTCCCACCACCCCCACCCCCCAGCACTGTGGGGCACCTGCCAGCAGGCCCCCAACATTGTCTCCCAGCACCCCCACCCCCAGTCACCAGGGGCAGCCTCCACCAGGCCCCCACCCATGTCTCCCACCACCCCCACTCCTCCAGTCACCAGGGGCAGCCTCCACAAGGCCCCCACCCATGTCTCCCACCACCCCCACCCCCCAGTCACCAGGGGCAGCCTCCACAAGGCCCCCACCCATGTCTCCCACCACCCCCACCCCTCCAGTCACCAGGGGCAGCCTCCACAAGGCCCCCACCCATGTCTCCCACCACCCCCACCCCCAGTCACCAGGGGCAGCCTCCACAAGGCCCCCACCCATGTCTCCCACCACCCCCACCCCCCAGTCACCAGGGGCAGCCTCCACAAGGCCCCCACCCATGTCTCCCACCACCCCCACCCCTCCAGTCACTAGAGGCAGCCTCCACCAGGCCCCCAACCATGTCTCCCACCACCCCCACCCCCCAGCACTGTGGGGCACCTGCCAGCAGGCCCCCAACCATGTCCCCTTGCACCCCCACCCCCCAGCAGGCCCCCACTCATGTCCCCCTGCACCCCCACCCCCCAGCACTGTGGGGCACCTGCCAGCAGGCCCCCAACCATGTCCCCTTGCACCCCCACCCCCCAGCAGGCCCCCACTCATGTCCCCCTGCACCCCCACCCCCCAGCACTGTGGGGCACCTGCCAGCAGGCCCCCAACCATGTCCCCTTGCACCCCCACCCCCCAGCAGGCCCCCACTCATGTCCCCCTGCACCCCCACCCCCCAGCACTGTGGGGCACCTGCCAGCAGGCCCCCAACCATGTCCCCTTGCACCCCCACCCCCCAGCAGGCCCCCACTCATGTCCCCCTGCACCCCCACCCCCCAGCACTGTGGGGCACCTGCCAGCAGGCCCCCAACCATGTCCCACTCATGTCCCCTTGCACCCCCACCCCCCAGCAGGCCCCCACTCATGTCCCCTTGCACCCCCACCCCCCTGCAGGCCCCCACTCATGTCCCCCTGCCCCCAGGTCCTGACGAAACGCAATCATGGCAGTAATGGGCAGCATACCCAGCACAAACACCCAGCCAAGGATTGCATCCACCCACATAGTAGATGCAATTACATGATACAACCCCAATGGCAAGTATGTAAATGAACACATGTCCGTCACACACACATACACAATGGGTGCAAGTGAATGTCAAAACCCATATCATGACATGCATGAAACCAATGAGAAAATACCACAAATGTAAGTAATAAATATATGTATTAAAGATGAAAATGAAGTAAAGAAATAAAACACACAACAATGGGGATGACAAAACAAATGGTCCATGTCCGAGAACTAATAGAAAAAATCAAAAAACAAAGGAATCCAAAAACTAATGTAGTCCAAAGCAAAATAATGGGGGAAAAAATAAGGAAAAACCATTGCCTCATGGTGAACACAAATATAAATCCAACAAATGTTTTCCTAACATCAAACTATGTACAAGAATATCCCAGGGTCCACTACTAACTAATAATAAAAATATATACAGAAAAGTGGCCATTGTCCGAGCGGTCCAAAAAAAACTTAAAAAATAAAGGAAACCTAACACTAACTAACTAAAGAACTATATACAATGGCAGCGGGCAAGTCCTGCGGCTCACTCTGTGATGTTGCCGGCCAGGGCATCCTCGAACTCCATGTCGATGTCCCGGAGGCGGGACTCTGTCCTGGCCCCGAGGTCTCGCAGGGACAACCACGTGTCCACCTCAAACTCCCTGCGAGCTTCCTCGAGGCACTCAGCCCGCCTCAACGCCCGACGCATGGAGAACTCCGCCCTGACCATGGTGAGCCGCTCCTCTTCCGCCCGCTGCCGCTCCGCACCTATCCGCTGGACCAACTGCTCCCACACGGAAGACACTGCCATCCCAGGGTTCTCCTGCCCTCCGGCCGATGCCTGCCCCTCTGATCTTGATGGCCCCGAGCCATGATGCCCTCCCACGTCGAGCCTGCTGCTGCCTCCGACGCCACTGCCTCTGCCAGCACGACGGCATCCAGGCTGATGGAATCCACCGATGCCGTCGTGCACGTGCCCTGCCAGATGATGCCGGCACATCCTCCATCTGCAGGGGGACAGTTGCTGGTGTGTCCACCCCTGCTGGACCTTCGACTCCCGACTGTGGCAGGGATGGGGTCCCCACCGAGCTGGCTGCGTTGGTCGGGGCAGGTCCACAGGGGGCCCTGGTGGCATCTGGGCCGGAAGACGGCATGGAGCACGACTGGCGCATAGCCTCCACAGAGGAGGAGAGGGTCGCCAGAAGGCCACACACATGTAGGAAACCCCCGACCATGGCGGCTCCCAAATGGTTCACTTACGCACGGTGCTCTTCGTGATGATGTGCATGCTCCTCCCGGGAAGCATGCACCTCATCAAGAATGCCAGCCGTGCGCAACGCGACACCAATCAGGACCCTCTCCACACGGCCAGGGGTCCCCTCGTCCGCAGGTAGAGGAGTGTCAGATGACATGGACATCTCCCCTACCTGCGGACGGGCCTGGGATGGGGCATCCCTGCTGGTGCTTGGTGGTGCAGTCACAGTGTCAGGGACAGTGACATGCACAGGCACCTCCACGGCGACCTGTGCTGCCTCCTGCCCCTGGCCCTGGACTGCACCACTTGCACCAGCGGGGATGCCCCCACCAGGCCCCATGTGTGGCTCAGTAGCGGCCTCCTCCCCCTCTGTGGAAACCACCAACCTGGATGTCTCCACGCCGTCTTCCGCCGGTGCAAGCCCCTGTGGGGGCTCACCCACCCCTTCCGCTGCAGCCGTGGTGGCATCCCCGCCGCTCTGCTCCACAGCGCCTTCTCCGCCCTCTTCTTCACTTGCCACTGTGTAGAGGGAGACATAGAACACAAGCATCAGGGTACTGTACAATGGTCCCCTAGACAGGAAGCAACAGCAGATGAGTGGCACTGTCATACATCACTTCCATCATGTCCCTCCACAACACATGGGTCAGTGCATGCAAAACACATACAGTAACAGGCATGGCACATGCCATGGACATTGGCATACATGACCAAGGGACTCATGATTCATACAATGTTGGTTTTAAACTCACATGCATCATGGGTCTTGCCATCACATGCACACACCTCACCGTAGTTCCATCCATCTGGCCTCGTACACCACAGACGCAGTGGATACAAGGATGACTAAGCTGCATCAGTGAATCTGAACATTGTCACAGACATGTGTCATGCATCCATGGCAGTTACAAGTCACAGACACGCAGGTCAGACACACACACATGGACACCATACGTGTACATGGGACCAGCACCCATCCCTCACCCCCACCCATGTCCAGGAACAGAGACTGCCATGCTTCCATGTGTCCATTCCGCACAGAGCCCCCCATGTTGCAATAGAACACATGCACCAACCATGTGGTTCACACATCACTGTACTCACATGCCTGACCATGATGTCCCTGCACACACACATACGTACATGGCCTATGTCACACATACAGGCAGGTATCAGACAACCAGCACACTGCAACATGCCCTGTCTCACACAGTAATGCTTGGCCACTTACCGGCCAACTCCAGATGGGTCTGCCTCCGAAGGATCTGGGCGTGGAGCGCTGGGTCTACGCGTTCCAGGACCCTCATCTCGATGTCACTCAGGCGTGCCCGGCCCCCCTCCGCGAGGCGCCGGGCCTTATTGAGGGTCCTGGACCTCAAGTCCTCCCAGCGCTTCTTGATGTGCTTGATGTCGCGGGTTGCCACCCCCTCCGCGTTGATGGCAACCACTACATCGTCCCAGATCCTCTCCTGTCCTTCCTTGTTGGCGCGTGGTCTTCCGAAGAGGGCATCATAATGCCCCAGGACATGCTCCACCAGGACACCAACTTCCTTCTCACTGAAGCTGGTGGCCCTCTGCCTCTCTGGCTGGGGGTCGCCACTGGTCTCAGATGGTGCTTGCCCCGACATGGCGACCCCCGAGGCAGGCGTGGGTGGGCAACTGGGTCCTGGGGCTGGGCTGTGGAGCGATGGTATCCCAGTCGGGAGTCTACTGTTCCAGCAGGGGTCGACACAGCAACTGGACCCCTGCAGATGGCTGATGTGCAGGCACCAAATGGCAGGGCACGGTGGCAGCAGGCAGGCAGGCAGGCAGGCAGCAGCAGATGGCACGTGGGAGGCTGCTCGGGGCACTGGGGGGCAGTGATTCGGCCTTCTGGGCAGGAGCGTGGTCTTCCGTGTGTATTCGCGTGGCCAGCTTGATACGGAGTGATTTGGCACGTGAAAAATCTGCACGTCAGCGTGTAATTCGAGGAAAGGCCCGTAGCGCGTAAGCGCGTCTGCACGCATACGCATTTTCATTGGACCAAAGGCCCTCAGCGCGTGAGCGCGTCTGTGACGTGTCGTGCGAGGGTGTATCCCTCATTGCACGTGATGACAGAACACACGTGGATTTCAACCAATCGCGTGTGAAAGTTCACGGCACCCCGGAACACACGTACCCAGGCCAATCGCGTGTAGATTTTCTCGCGCACCCCTGAAATCCACGTACCCAGGCCAATCGCGTGTAGAATTTCTCGCGCACCCCTGAAATCCACGTACCCAGCCCAATCGCGTGTAGATTTTCTCGCGCACCCCTGAAATCCACGTACCCAGGCCAATCGTGTGTAGAAATTCTCGCGCACCCCTGAAATCCACGTACCCAGGCCAATCGCGTGTAGAATTTCTCGCGCACCCCTGAAATCCACGTACCCAGCCCAATCGCGTGTAGATTTTCTCGCGCACCCCTGAAATCCACGTACCCAGGCCAATCGCGTGTAGAATTTCTCGCGCACCCCTGAAATCCACGTACCCAGCCCAATCGCGTGTAGATTTTCTCGCGCACCCCTGTAATCCACGTACCCAGGCCAATCGCGTGTAGAATTTCTCGCGCACCCCTGAAATCCACGTACCCAGGCCAATCGCGTGTAGATTTTCTCGCGCACCCCTGTAATCCACGTACCCAGGCCTATCGCGTGTGGGGACACCCGCACACCCCTGAAATACACGCTCCCCGCTCTGCGTTTGCTGCTGCCCTTTGCGCTGGATTGGGGATTTTGATGGCTTTTCCCTGCGCAAGGGGCGTTCTTGGGGGCGTAACTGACGCTGCTGCAGGGTCGCTGCGCCACTCTGCGCCACGGCTGGTTGTGGATGTTGGAATCCATGAATACGCTGTGCGCCTGAATGTGTTTCGGCGCACGCGGCTGGCGCAGACTACCGCACGCGCACACTGTGCGCCAGCCGCGTGCGCCACTTGTGCGCCGAATTCTATGAATTGGCCCCTTAGTGAAGTGCTATATATTCTAAAGCGCTATAAATATTATAAAGCGCTATATACATTACTACATACACCTCCTTTTCCGACAATTGGCAGTACTCAAATCCACAATTGGAGGAAACCCAACTTGTGCTCCTCTTTTTTTTAAAATGTATGCACATTGGGATATCTTTCATTCCCTATTGTTGCTAATATCATAAGCAACATCTTCATCTTTACGGACAAAATGATTAACCATCCTCCCATCACACTACAACAGCTAAACCCACCATAGTGCGTTCCACCCAGGTTCCCCAATTAAACACTTCCACTTGCATTACACCCAGGCTACTAACTGTAATATTGTTTTTTCTCAGACTCATTTTAATAGTGTGCTTTTCTTTATGATTCAAAATATTTTCCACTTGGCTTTCCCAAATATCATTTGAAATATGCAACCCCCAATTGAAACAACTGTATCTTTTGGAACCTGCAAGTAAAATACATTATATTTCAATTGCTTCGCAACAAATGTTCCATGATTTAATTGCATAATTGTCATGTTTTTCATAAATGTGCTGACCAACCATTTATTTTTGACCATTTAAGCTTGTGCTAATTCCTCATCACCCAAATTGCTAAGGACTACTTCAAATCCTCCTGATATACCTGGATCAGATTTCAAACCACAAATAGCATCTGTAGAATCAGGAACAAATGGTTTACCTGGACACATGTATTTTTGTTCTTTAAATTTTATACATTTTTCTAGGTTCGGGATCAAATAAACCTCAGGCTCCCATGACTGAAATGCCACCACCTCTGGAGTCTTAATTTTTATATATTTTCCTTCTTGCCAAAATCCGACGTTATGTACCCATTTAGTTTGATAAATAAGTTCAGGAGCTATATATGGGATGCACAACAAAAACCCAATTTCTAATCTTTCCAAATTCACATACAGGGGCATTGGATTGCCCATTTCAAACGCAATTTTCACTTGTATCATATCAATCTCTCTTCTGGTTAACCGTTCTATCATTTGATGAACAGAATCTTGTGAAACAAAATATAATGGTATATGTCCTTGAATTAATTGGGAAATTGAAGTTTGGACTTCCCTCATGTAATATGTCAACGATCTATCAACAGGATTTATTACATTCAGGATTTCATTCTATATTTGGTCATGCTTAATTATCAGTTTAGTACTATGCTGTACAATTTCAGCCTGTTCATTTAATATTACCGCAGTTTCGTTGATAAACTTCACTTGTTCATCCAATCCACCTCTAATTCCATCTAAAGTCTTTTGGATCGTTTCCAAATCATGAGTCAACTGTTGTGCTTTAGCATTCAGTGTCCCTACTGAAATGGCATTGGCTGTTGACATTGTAGTACCTATTACAGCTCTAATAATAGAAATTACCAAGGAGACCACAGGCATTACTGCTCCTCTCTTTCCCCTCCTTTTCTTTATATCCGCTGAATTCACAAATATCTTTTCTAATTGCATTAATATATCTCTTGTTGTCTGATTAGTGTCCTCTTTTCTCAATTCTAGCCACTCTTTAGTCTGATCAGTAATGATCCCAGTTTTGTTGAAGTGTTTTTTCCAACAAATTATCAGGATTCATGGCTACATATATATTCTGAAAGATCATCCTTCTATTTCCCATGATGAAACCAGGCGCTTCTTCCACTGCAATGCCAGATGCTGGTCCCGGCTTAATGATAACCTGTGCTTCCATAGTTTTGAGATTCCCTACAATCATCAATAATGTCATCCATGTCGCTGTCACCATCATCAATGACATCCATTTAATAGGCTTGGTCTTCGCCCGCGCCCGGGGCTTTTTCGGAATTTCTTCCCACGGACTCCATGACTCCATCATCTCTCGTGTCATCCAGTCCTATGACCTCTGCCCTCAAAACACAGGTTAATCATTCTAAATCAAAATAGAAAAGAGACAGATTAAGTACATAGCACAATACAAATGTCACCCTTTTACCAAAAATAAAATATTTAGTCCAAAACCTGTCACCTTTTTTCTTCAAGTTTCTGAAATTAAGCACATGTTAGAGAGAAAACAAACATATACACAAAACATCATTGTACATTAAATATATTTCAACATTATATTAAAACACTTCAACCTGCTTTAGCCCCCTTTTGTCAGTGTTTACCATCTATGGTATTTTCATCTACTTTTATTTCTAATAATACCATAACTATGTATATTTTTTTTTATGTGAGGTACTATGAACACAGTCATCATATCTTCCCTTCCATGTTTCCAGGATACTTAAGATGTTTATACTTGCTCAAGTCTCCTGACTTCATGTTTGGGATGACAGAGCTTAATTTGGTTAACATGAACAAACTGCTCTGTTACCGTTTCACCCTCTGTCTTCAATATTTTGTACACCACTGGAGACGCCTTATCTACAATTTGAAAAGGCCCTTGCCAGGCCACAATAAATTTAGAATTTTTCTGTTTACCTTTTCCAAAATGAAATTTACATACCTGATCCCCTGCATTATACTCTTTTACGGATGTCTTTCTATCATAATATGACTTTGCACTGTCAGCAGCCCTTTCCAAATTTCGTTGAACAAAAGCAAATGCATGTTGTAAATGCTTCCTCAGTTCTTCCACATATTCATGAAATGTAGATGCGCTTACAAGTGTCTGTTCATGTGTCCTGTATAACAAATGTTGTGGTAATGTCATTTTCCTTCCTGTTAACACTTCATGAGGGCTGATACCTGTTGCTTTGGCAGGAGTTGATCTGATTGCCATCAAAACCAGAGGTAAACGTAAATCCCAGCTGGAACCTGCCTCTGCTACAAACTTCTATAATATGTCCACAACAGACCTTTTGCAACGTTCAATAGCCCCAGAAGAGGCGGGTCTGTATGCAATGTGCATTTTTCTTTTCACCCCCAGTATCTGCCACACCTTACTCACTAAAGCGCTAGTAAAATGACTTCCTCTATCTAATTCTATTCTTTGTGGTAACCCAAATCTTGAAAATATATGATTTACCAGTAATGCAGCTGCTGTTTGCGCACTACAATCTGGTGCAGGAATACACTCTATCCATTTTGACATCAAACAAACCACGTTCAAAATATAACGGTTCCCCCTGCTCGACCTTTTTACAGGCCCTACATAGTCTATTTGCAAATCTGACCATGGAAGGGTTAACCCTCTTTTCATCAGTGGAGCTCTATGCATTGGTGAAGCAGGTTTAAATTGGGCACATACTAGACACCCCCTAGTATATAATTTGACATCTTGGGGCATATGTGGCAAATAAGCATAATCTTTCAGTATCTCTAATGTTTTTTGTGAACCTCTGTGTCCTGCAGGTATTGCATCATGTGCATGGTGTAGCATTAGCTCTCTGAATGAAACGGGTACCACCCACTGTATTTGTCCTATTATGGATTCCCTAATCATGAGTCCATCCTGTAGTCTAATTCGTTTTTTATTTTTAATAGCACCCTCAACTCTTCTTTTCCCGCACAATCATTTTCAGTTAAAGGATTTTGTTCAGGGTCTATCAAATGATTATAATAGATTCCCAAAATTGGATCATCTTTTTGTGCCTTAATCAGGTCTTGATCTGGTGTATCATAACTCCATTGCACTACTGGTTGTTCTACCTCTTTTGGAGCCTTCAAGCGTGTAATCAATCTGAATTTCACCAAGTAAGTGTTCAATAGGTAGCAACTCTCCCATCACAGCCCCAATTTTGGCTAAATGATCTGCTTTATCATTTCCCTCCTTATCTTCTCCTGGAGTTTTTAAATGTCCGTGAATTTTCCTCCAATATATTGTTAAATCATTCTTTGACACTAATTTGTCTATGGCCTATATCATTTTTCCATGTTTGAGGGGCTTTTTATTTTACGTAATCGTGCCTCTTGCTTTCCAGCCAGGCAAATATTCCACAAAGCTATTTCATGCATAATCAGAATCAGTCACCAGGACAATTTCACTAAATTTATAATCAACTGCAGTAGTAATTGCTTTATAATTGGCCGCCAATTCCGCTACCTGATTACTCCTAGCCCCAATTCTCATCCCTATGCTGGGAATACCTTCACATTTTAACCAGCCATTTCAAATTCCTGATACCAATTGTTTATGACTGTCATTTTCAATGTGAAAAGCACAACCGTCAACATATACAGTTGCCATATCCTTGCATGTCTATTCATCAAAAGCTTTGTGTGGTGATTGTTCAAACTCTTGAAAGCTAGATACCACCTCTACTTCGTTTGATATATATTCAGCTGCACAATCATGTAAATCTGCCAATCCTTGAGCAACTGGGCCCTTTTTATTTTGGACATAGCTCACTTCTACAGGAAAGCCTTGCAATGCCAATGTCCAAGAAGTAATTCTGGACTGTGCTAGGTTGCCTGACCTCTAAAATTTGCAATGGTTGATGATTTGTTTCAATGATTACCTTTTCTCCCTGAACAATGGGGCGGAAATGCTGTAACGCCCACACAGTGATCAAAAGGGTCTTTTCACATTCACTGAATTTAATTTCAACTTGAGAAAATGCTTTACTTGCATAAGCAATGGTTTTGTGATTCAAATCAATTTTTTGAGTTAACACTGCTGACATGCAATGTTCAAAGTAACCAATTTCTATAAAGAAATCCCTGTTTTTTATGGGGTATGTTAAACATGATGCCTTTATGAGACATTCCATTAATTTAGCAACTGCCTCAGATTGCTCTTTTTTTCCATTCCCAGGGTATATTTAGCTTCAGTAGTTTAGTCAATGGTTGAGTAATTTCAGCATAATTTTCAATAAATGTCCTGTTATATCCCATCATTCCTAATAAACTTTTTAAACCTTTCACATTTCTAGGGTCTTTTAATTTCTGTATTGTCTCCACCTTTTTCTTTTGTGGGTTTAGTCCATGTTCAGTCACTTCATGGCCTAGAAAATTCACCATTTTCTTGCACCATTGTGCTTTCTGTAAAGATACTTTGGCACCCGCCTTTTGCAATTTGCCAAGAACATGTCTAATTTCATCAAAATGTCTTTTTAAGCTTTCATTTTGTATCAAGACATCATTCACATAAACTATAGTTCCTCCTTCCGCTGCATTAGGCATAGCCTTTCTCAAAAATATGCCAAATTCACTCCCACTATTGACGTACCCGAATGGTGTTCTAGGCCATACCTATTGCATCTTATCAAATGAAAATGAAAACAAATTCTGAATATCCTCTGTCAGTGGCACACACCAAAATCCAGATGTGAGATCTAATGTAGTAAACACCTTTGGGCCATGCACCTGAGCAAGCCCTTGATCAATGAATGACCGTGACCATCTGGACACTGGCACTCTTTCATTTAAATCTCTCAAATCTTCACACAGACGCCATTGACCATTTGGCTTTAACACACCCAATATAGGAGTGTTGGATGTACTATGAATGGGCCTTATAATTCCCTGAGACTCCAAGTTTTTAATTATTTCTGCCAATGACTCTAAACATGCCAGTGGTAATCTATATTGGTGCACAAATACTGGACTTCTACCACACCCCTCCGGTAATGTGGCAACATGTAAATTAGTTAGGCCGCAATCAAATGCATCTTTAGCAAAAACATCTTTAAATTCCATAAATATTTTCCTTAGTTCATCTTTATCCTCATCGCTATCATATGCATCTGCTAATAAAATCTGCTCCTCTACCATTTTTGAGAATTCTGGGAAATCCTCCAGTGGAGGAATCTCTGCTTTCTTCCAACTGTGTGGCTGTGTCTCTCTGTAAAGCTGCTACTTCTAAATATTTTGGCATATCAGCTTCCATTTGAATGTGCTGATTTTCTATTTCATTTTCATTAAGCCAAATACTATACAATTCTGTTGGTGACAGCACACTGTCTCATTCGAATCATAAGGGTATACAGATTGAATTTTAAAGATCCCTTTGGGCTGAGAATCCAGATATTCTGGCAACACACCCTGCACATCTACATATCTCTCAGGAATATTTCAAATTACCATCTTATTGAAATCTCTAGTATAATGGGATTTGTGTATGGCCATTCCTAATGAAGAATTTTCATCTAAATGAATATCCTGATGTCCTTTATTATTCACCATAATTTTGACAGATCCTTCTTCAACATCTATCAATGGGGTGTGTTCATAATCCAGGCCTTCATGGACTCATTTAAACACACAAACGCATCAGAATCTTTAATTTTCTGTCCATTCTTGCACTTTAGCGTTATTGCAACCTGCTTGGTGAATGCAGGAATAGTAGTATCCTTCCTCACCTGTAATTCAATTGCATATGGGACCAGTTTTTACGCAATGATAAGCCTTTCTTTTGTCTTCAAATTCAGGTGCAGGCCCACCTAGCCGGGACCATATTTTTTGATTAAGGAAATCTAACACCATACACATTCTGTGCACGATCTCATTGCCCATGTAAAAATCATTTAGTGTTCTACTCACTATCCACACATTATGGTAAATTCTTTTCTGTCCAATATTAATCTTCAGCCTGCATCTCCCTGCATTTCGGTTTTCAAATTCTGGATTGTCCAAACCAGAGACATATTGGTTTTTAATTCTAAATTTTGGGATCTGCTCGTTCTCCATTATTTTCTGCAGTAATTTCTCATGAATAAAGCTTCTTTTCTGTTCAAGTGCTAAGGTAGCTTTTATCACTTTAGAATGGTTATGTATACCAATGTGAACCCATGGTTGCTTATCTTCCATGTTTATTTCAGCAAGAGTGGTAATGTGTTTTTCTGTGTCTGTTTTAGGAGTAGTATTCTGTTTGCATTTCTTCTCTTTTAAATAGAAGCGCGATGTGTGCTCCTCTATTTCAGTTTGCAATTTCTTCCTAGGATCTAAATGAATCTGCACAGATTCTTTTTCTTTTTTACTTTGCATTGTATCTTGACACATCAAAATGACAGTAACGCTAGGTACACAGTTATTCTGAAGGTATACCTCCACTGCATCATTTGTTTTGGCAACAGGTTGGCATTCATTTATACTGCTGTCTTGTGATTTTATTTTCTTAGGTCTCAACGGTTTTTAGTTAAGGACCACAGTACTCCATTCACCTCATCTATGAGAGGAGACAATCTTTTCAGGCAATCTGTCCCCATCAAAAATGGAATTTCACAAATAGATGTGATCAATACGTCCTGTTTCATTCTGTGGTTTCCTATTTTTATGTTAACTTCAGTAACACCTATAATAGGCACCTCCTCACCGTTAAAATTATGTACTGGGCCTTCACTCTGCCGCCTGGTGATCTGATTCGGTGGAGATCTCCCTTCATTGATACTTTTTACCAATTCTTTGGGCATAATTGTGGCCTGTGCGCCGGTGTCAATCATCACAAATGTATTGCATTTCTTTTCCACAGTGATAGGAGCATAATACCTGTCTTCAACTTCCTCTAAAACACACAAAAAGTGCGAATTCTTACTGATTTCAGGACTCACCTTTGTCAGACCGTTTTCACTTTTGTCTAAGCACATTGGTAACTGGAAAGACATTTTCCCTCCTTTTTGTCCATTTTCGTTGGAGAAACCTTACTCATCTCCCCATATTCAGAGGTCCTTTGGAGCGTGGCCACTGTTCGTCCTTCCATCCGGCGGTCATCAGAGTTCACACTACAATCCTCCAACTGAATATGCGTAGAAATATAACTTGGTGATTTGTCATTTTCTAAATCTAGGCATTTGTGTATATTTGGCATGATACCAATCTTTTGAACGTCCTCAACAATCTGTGGCTCAAAGAACTCTTCAGGTGATTCATCTGTACCCTCCTTTTCAGTATTTATTTTTTTCTGCCTGTGTTTGGTTAGCGTTTTCATTGTCCAGGTAAAGTGTTCTAGCATCCCCACTTACTCCCTGTTCACTTGTATTCCCCATGCATGAGTTGTCTTTCTTAAATCTGTTTCTTTGTTCTTTTGGAATATCATGTTTTCCTTTTTCATTTGTGCAAATCTCCAATGTTTGATTTAACTCTAGATTAAATCAAACTTTTTTTTTATATGTATTTGCAATTTCTGTCACATGTTCATTTGCCGGTATTTTCATTTTTAAATCATTAGGCATCTCAGAGTCATTATGCAAAATCAAATTAGGGCAATCTGATTTTTTATCATTGCAGTTATCATGAATATTTAGTCACTTACTATCAGAAGCCACCCGGTCATTGCTATGGCTGTCTGCTCCCTCCTTTGATGACTGTTTTTGTGCCATACAGAGCTTTCCTATTTGCTCAGCCAACATTTTCACTTGGGCCTCGAGACACTGGAATCTTTCCATCTCTCTAGAATCTTCTCGCTGTGGCCTAGGTGGATATTGGTTGTTTTCCCCCTGATTGAATCTATCCTGATATCTTTCAGGGGAATGATTTCTATTGGGATTGTTTCTGAACTCTTGATTCATATGTGGAGGTGAGCGAGATGCACCCATCCTTAGGTTGTAGTCCCCTGGTGGTGGTGATTCATTGTATTTATGTGGGGCATAATTAATATTCTGCCTCATGTCCTGTCTCTCATTTTGTGAGTATTGTCCCTATGCCGATTCCCATTTTCAGTAAATCGATCTGCATATCAGGGTCTATCCTGATTACCATATATCATGCTGTTAGGGTCAAATCTGCTCTGTTTCCCCAATGTCTGGTAAGGGCCATTATTTCTTTGATCCTGACTTTGTCTCTGATTATTATTCATACCTGACATATCAGGCCGATATCCTGGCCGGGGTCTTTCTCCAAAGTACTTAGGGCTAATGTAGCTCTCCCTATTACTAGGATCATGTGATTGAAACATTGATGCAGGGAGTGACAATCTCTGTTGATTACCCCTTTGTTCAGGTGTCAAATTATTTTTACCTGGACTATGAGCGGACTCAAGAGACATTTTGGCTGACTTGATCTCCATCACTGTTGCTGAGGGTTCTTTAGATTTTGGTCTAGTGTCTTTCATTTCATCACTCTCTCTACCCTGAGAAAAAGAGTACTTCATATAATTCTGTACTTTGGTGTACAATCCATTCAAGGGACTTGCCATGGTCAAATTCATGGACTAACTGTGATATGATGTCTTTCTGTAGCCCATAGAAGTAGGCAGTTTTAAACTCATTGGAATTGGGGTCAAAAGATGCATCAAAGTGAGAAAAAGCTCTTTTTAAGTCTTGCAGAAATTGGCGAGGTGACGTATTTGGCCCAGCCGTAATCATGAATGCAACCTTTTTTGCCTCTTGTAATGATTGGAAAGGAGAAAAATGACGTCTAATCTCTTTTTCAAACTCTGCCCATGTCATGTTCTGCTGTTCATTTAACACTCTAATGATATTGGCTGTGGGAGCATCCAGAGTTAAGTGAAAGTATTGTTCCTTAGGTATCTGGAGGGCTTTAAATATATCATGCACCTCTTCTAAGTGGTCCTCTATACAGCACTCCCCTCCTTTTTTAAATGGTTTGATCAGAGCCTTGATTGATTTCATTATTTGTATGGGGCTACTCGTTGCTATGCATGGAATTGCACTACTTTTTGATTTGACCCTGGTTTTAGGTGTATGGGATTGGTGGTGGCCCCCAATGGGTGTATCAAATCCCCCAAGGGCGCTGCAACCAAGTTCAGTCACCGGCTCAGTCACTGGGGCACTAGTTCTCTGTGTAGAAATAGGATTCACCTCAACTCCATTGAATGTGGTGCACTGCCATTTATCCTGGAACCTTGAAATGCATATTTGCTATTCCAAATCCTTGCACTTTTTAAGGATCCTATCTGCCTCCTTACGCAAATAATTGTTCTAATCACCCATCTTTTTAATTACCTCTTGCATATCGCTGATTTGCATTTGGCATTAATTGAATTCTTTGTTTCTCTTATCTCTTTCCTGAAACAGTTTAACCATTTCCTGTTTGGCATTTTGGAGGTCGCTTTCTTTCCCAAAATGTTCTTTTTGTAAAACCTGCATTTCCAAAACAACTTCATCTTTGTCTTGTCTAATATGATCTACCAACGCGTTGTTTCAATTCTTGTTCACTATCCTCAAACTGCTTCTTGCTTTAAGACAATTGAGGGGCTGATTCATGGAACAAACGTGCGCCGAAAATCCATGAGCAAGCAGGCGCAAGGGAGCGCAAGTGTGAGAAACACAGCGCAAGTGCACGTGTGCGATTCAAGGAAGACGCTGCATGTGTTTCCCGCTGTCCGTGCGCCCAATCCAGCCATGGCGCACGCAGGCATACACGGCGTGCGCTACGCGCACAGCAAAAGCGCACATAGCTCGGCGCACACAACCAAAGTGGGCGGAACAGTGGGCGTAACACGCGGAATGGGGAACAACGCGTGAAAAAGAAGGCGTAACTGGGGAAGTACTGCAGGGAACTACACGGAACGCCCACACGCACGCAAACAACTCCTATTCATGGATCCGAATATGGGAAACCCACGCACGGCAAAAGACGCGCACAGGCGTCAACGCGTCGCCACACGAAGGCAGGCGGAAGCATCCCCGCGCACAGAATAAAAGTGCGCGCAAACAACAAACGCGTATATACAGCTACGATGAATGCCCCATTTGTCGCAGCACTGATCGTGGGACACCGCGGGAGGAGGAGAATAGCCAGGGCACGCATTTTCGCACCACGGACAAGCCTTTTTGGGATGCCTGACGACCAGGTCTATGGTAGGTATAGGTTTCCACCCCATATCATCCTAGACCTGGTCAGGGAGTGGGAAGATGACCTTACATCCCCCACCCTTTGCTCCCAAGCATTGAGCCCCTTGGAGAAGCTGCTCAATGTCCTGCATTTTTTGGCCACTGGGTCATTTCAGCAGACCACTGCCATAGTGGGGGGGGTCTCACAGGCCACGCAGTCACGCTGCCTACACCAGGTACTGGCAATCAAGACAGCGCGCCCCTCAGTCCGCAGGCACATATATATGCCCAGAACACCCGCAGAAAGGCAGGCCGTTGTCCTGGATTTTTTCAGGGTGGCACACTTCCCCAAAATGCTTGGTGCCATAGATTGCACCCATTTGGCCCTACGTCCACCTAGGGCCACTGAGCACATCTACCGCAACCGCAAGCACTGGCATTCCATCAATGTACAGGTGGTATGCGATGCAAAGGGAATCATCACCTCTGTCTATGCAAACTACCCTGGCTCCACCCATGACAGTTTCATATACAGAATGTCCGCCCTGAGCCGGGCCCTGGAAGCTGGGCAGCATGGCGACACATGGCTCCTAGGTCAGTACAAATGCCCTTGCACATGCATGCAAGTCACACACAGACAAATATCCAAACCCTAATAATCTCAACTATTATCACCTCCCCAGGGGACAGTGCCTACCCTCTGAGCAACCACATGATGACGCCAATCCAGAACCCCACCACACCACCCCAGGTAAGATACAACACCGCCCATATTGCAACCAGGGGCATAGTGGAGCGCACATTCGGAGTGCTCAAGTCAAGTTTCCGCTCCCTTGACCGCTCTGGTGGGCAACTACTCTATGCACCACCAGTAGTGTGCAGGATCATTGTGGCAGCATGTGTCCTGCACAATGTTGCAACACGGCAGGGCATCCCGGTGGACATGGTGGTGCCCCCACATCCCCAACCACAGGCACAGGTGCTGCCCATGGGAGGGGACAGGGCAGTTGGTGAGGAAGCCCGGACCCAACTTGTGGCCACATTTTTCACCTAAACTCCCACCTCTGCGGAGTGCACACAGGCCTGGCACATACCAGGTGACAATCGATGATGACAAAGAGACAGTCAACTGTCACAACCCTACCACCCTGAGATAGTTGCCATGGAAGTGCCACATTGTCTGCATCCCTAGCTACTTAAACACAAGCTATCCCGTGTGACCAAAAGGCACACATATGCCATATGACATGATATGGCCTATACACAAGTATTTCAAGGTGCGATGAGGCAGGGAGGGGGGAACAAGGGAAGCAGACAACGGTACTACTAGGCCAGGTGTCATTGAGATTGTGCAAGTGCAGGGGTAGGGGGAAGGGAAAAGTGCAAGGGGAAGGGGGGGAGTGCAGTACAGGGGAAGTAGACCAAAAAAAAAAATACATAGGTCGGCTGGTGGCAACTGCAAAGGTAAGTGCAGACAAGTGCTGGGAAGGGTGGGCTGTAGGGATAGAGAGACAGTACCGCAGTGCAGGGGTTGCCAGGGAGGCAGTGCAAGTGGAGAGTGGCTGGGCCAGGGACCGAGGTCGATGAGAGTGGCCCAGTTGCAGCTCCAGTGCAGTTCCAGTGAAGAATTCTGCAAGGGAGAGGCAGAGAGAAAGCAGAAGCAAAGAGGAAGGTCTTGAGGTGCTTCCAGAACTGGAGATGGTTCCCCTCAAGTTCAAGTGAGACAGGAAGGCTGTTCCAGAGGGAGGGCCCTGCCGCGGAGAGAGATCTACCCCCAGCTAGTTGCTCTGAGAAGCGGATGACCCTGACATGCAAGGTGTGCATCACACACACCTGCAAAACAGGCCATGGCCATCACTGTCATGTCACTCACCTCCCAAACCACAACATGACATGGCAAGCAATACCAATACACCAACACAGTAACGATAAGGTACATATTGCCATGTCCTAAATGTACAGTGGCATCAGACAATGATGCCTGACCCAGAATCAGATGAAATGACAGACCAACAAAATCTCCCACCCAAAATAATTCATTTCCAAATGCATTACAAGAGTCGTAGACGTAACATAACAATGAATGCTTGTCTACATGCACATTGTGCATTGCAAAATCAACACTGCAGCTCATGTGTGCTGTGTCCTACTCCTGCAACACACTGCTCAGCGCACAGCCATTGTGTGTGATGCACACCCTGAGCATCACATCTAAGTGACAGACCACATCAAACAGCAAATCAGGCATGTACAGGATCCATAATCGGTCACAGAACATGTGGGCACCAGAAGGCAAACAGTGTACATGTGGATATGCAAGGGTGGGAGTACATGTGCAAGTGTGTGGTTCTGCAAGGACATGCACTTCACATATGCATGTGCACTCAAGTGACCATTAGTGTTCTCCACACATCACATGTGAACATTCACCATGTGTACACCCCAGCATGTCAAACCACAACTATCCCCTCACACCTGAAAGGAAAACACAACACATGAACAGGCATTGATCAGCAGAACACAACATGTACCTAGGATACCACCATTACAATGTCAGAGTTCCCACCACACTGCAGGGCAAGGCAACTATCAACAACAACCCACCCCCCTCCCTCACAAATGACCATGACCCACTGAACAACTGCACCTGGGTCATGGAGCCTTCAAACCTCAATTCCACCTGGCCACAGGATCACCTTTACCCTTCATCACCATCTCCCACCTTGTGTGTAAAAAGGTGCCTGCACCCTCATAATCCACACTCATGTCCAAAATCACAAAATCCAAGCCAGAAAAACGAACCAGAACACCCTCCACTAGATGACTTGACGTAGCAGTACCTCACAAAGGCCAAGTACTACCACAATGATGCAACAACCAAGGTATCACAGTAAAACAATGTCACGACAGGATGTGAAACATGTGTGGTACATGACATAGGATGATGCACCATGAACGGATGTGTACTGTCACAGGTCCTCTGTACAGGCGCGGGAGTGTCACGAAACAACCACCCCCACCATGTCCCGGGTGCCTGCAAGGTCAAACTCACACAGGCCCCTGAGACCCTGGTGGGGAAGGAGGTTCAGAGATATGCATTCGGGACGGTGTTGACACACTGGATGACTGGAATGAGTGGCAGGAGAGGGGAGGAGGAATGACACATGAAACTAGGGAATGCACGAAAATGTACTACCTGCATGAACACATACACAATCCAAACAAACTTGGACATCATTGTCATGGCCTTCTGTAGTCCAGGCTTAGGAGTGGTACGAACCAACCACCCCCTCTAGGGTTTTGGCGCCTGCAAGTTTGGGGCTTACACAGGCATCCGCAACCCCAGCGGGGAAAGAGGGTCAGGGAACGTTGCTTGGATAGGTACGGGAAGCAGGAACACCGGGTAGAGGGTACAGGGTTCAAAATTGCATAGGAGTACGGGTGATTAGGGAGAAAAAACATACCAAATTGAACCACACATACATCCATGCATTAGTACACTCCCCAGCAAGCCTATGCAGAGCAGTTCGAAAGAAAAACAACAAGACACTTAGCTCTGGTTTTGAGTGCTGGCCTCCTGCCTGCGCACTCTCAGGTCCGGTTACAGGAGCACTGCAATGCTGCAAAGAGAGCCACAGTCAGCAACCTGTACGTGCCAATTACACAAAAACACAACACCAAACATGCCCCATAGCAACAAACTACTCTACAAACAGACAATCTGGTGTAGATGCTTCGTACCCATATATAACATCACCCCTGTGACGGGTCATACACAGTCAATGCAGTAAGTCAGCCGACGGTGGCTGCGTGGCAAATGGAACACCAATGTGTCACAATTCACACAACATGCAATGTTCCCTGGGTAAGCAGACAGACCCATATAGCAAGCCATGACTTCTGAGCAAGTTGAGTACCATCATGGCCGAAACAAAGTTGGCAGTGCATTTATCATAAAGTACATGGAAAATACATGCACTGCACCCTAGAATGTCCCTTGCTGTAAATCCCTGTGAGCTGCCCCTTTCCATGTCTTGGAAGGCTACATGGTTGAAACAAGTGCCTCAATGGACCTTGGTGTACCGGAGGGTATGTGCCACTGCCCCTGCATGTGTCCCAGACAACCCTACTATCAACAGCCATCAGTCCACCAACACATCTGAGCTGCATTGTGTGCTTCAACACCAATATTCGTCTAAGCTCACCCTCAGTGCTGTGACTAAGCCTGCATGTGCAACTCGCCTGGTGCAAGCTTTGCTGTGTCATGGCCCCCCTGTGCTGCTCACCTTGCCTGGAGTTCCTTGGAACATGACAGCAGTTCTAGGATGTGGGTCTGCAATCCCTGTGCCTCTGCTTGTGCACACATGTGCATGTGGGCACCAACAAACGTGTCCAGAATTCCGTCGTCCAATGGCCCTTGTCTGCTGGCAAAGGTGCTCTGGAGGCTCATCCCCCTGCAGAAAGGGCATGAAACACATGATTAATGCTTCAAAGTCATCTGTGTGTGTCTCATCAGGCATCTCATTACTTGACCATGTCAGAGAGTCACATCACAAATCACACCATCAGTCCGTCTTTCACATCCAAAGTGTGGAACACTATCTACAGCATGAATTGCAACAAGCACGTGTACAGTAAAGATATGAAACATACTACACAATGCATAGCAATTTAATGTACACATTAATCATGACACACCCATCTAGCAAAAGCTGAACAGTGGACAATAACACCAAATTCATCCCCACTAGGGGTGTCAACACAAGTCACACAGCACCAGACATGCCACAGATATGACAGTCCAAAGCCTTGTGTAAAATTCTGTAACACCGAACCATCCTTGCGAGCCCATGGATAAGGGAGGCAGGAGTGGCATATGTGAGTCAAGGACCCCAAGCAGCAAACACATACACAAGACAAGCCTGAAGGGCCCAGCTGGAACAGACAGTGGATGCCTTCAAAAGCCACAAAGCACCGCACCGTCACATGAAAGCACAATAGACTAGCAATTTTAAACTAAATCAACTATTAACTAATTACACTAACAATGGAAAACCTACATTACCTAATTAAACTAACTATCAAACAGAAACTTAACTAACTAAACTAAAAGAAAAATCAAAAATGGCCACATACGACCCGGGGGGGAGGGGAGGCACCCAGGAGGGGGGAGGTACAGGGTGCTGCTCAACATCCATATGCGATGATGCTGAGCCAAAACAAAAACCTCCATGGGCTCGACGCCTGCACAGCCCGACCTATGTGGGAGATAGATGGTCGTCCGAGTCTGGCTCATCCTGGAAAGGAGGACGTGGCACGGTAGCCTGGCCACGCCTAGCCGCAGCTTGCCTCTCGTCGGCAGCAAGTCTGCCGGATGGGTGAGCCTGGTTCTGTGTGGCGATGTGACGTAGGTCTGCATGCAGAACCTCACGTGATACACATGCTTCCTCTTGCAAGGTAGCACGTGTAACACAGAGTTCCTCCTGCAAGACCTGGATGGACAACCGCTGCACCTCCCGGCAAGCCTGTAGCTCAGCCGAGATGGTACGCTCAAGCTGTGCAAACCTCTCCTCTGCCTGCTGCCTCTGGGACATCATAAGGACACCCAGAGTGGATCTGAGGGAAGCATACTCCTCCCTCAGGGCATCCATGTGCGCCGCTGCATGAGCAGCAATTGATTGATGCAGAGACGACATTTAAGCCTGGCGTGCCCTGTCTGAGGCCGCCATGCCCAGCCTGAGCGAGCGGGCCGTGGACCGTGCCGCCTGCTGCTGGAGAAGCACCTGCCTAGCAGGGGGGAGCACAGATCGGGCCACACGCTCCATGATCTCAGCGATGTTCTCCATTGCTGCCCCCTGCCGTTCGGAATTGGCAGTCATGTCTTGCTCCCACTCAGTATACAGCGGTTGCGCGCGGCGAGGATCCCAAGGATCGGGGGTCCTCGCTGTGTTGGCACCGCCCGCGGCTGCACAACTGCATGCCCCCGTCGACGTGATGTCCCAGGCACATCAGTGACTGGTGTGGAAGGTGACCCTGCGTCCCTATCCACCACGGGCGGAGGAACCAAGACTGTCTGATCCCTCAGTGCAGGGGTCGCAAACAGAGGAGTGTCCACATCAGAATCACTCACCCCTGACACATGGACTTGATGCTCATCCAACTCAACATGGATGTCAGAGTCGTCATCAAGGCTGGACTCATAGGCAGCCAGAGACAAGATGGACTGCAGCACTTGGGGGTTTTCGTGGCCTACCACCCCACGACCCCCACTAGTGCCGGGTTGATGTGGTGTTACCAACCCTGTGTCTGGCATGACAACACCATCCTCCGCCTCAATTGCGTCATCACCTGAAAAATAGAGAGAAAAAAGGTCACTACACGTCAGAAGCACACAACACACACCGACAGCAAACGCATCCGGCAGACATGTGACACACAACATATAACCTGGCATGCATGCTGGGTCAACTTTGAATAGATTCTGTGAAAGGTGGCAGTTTCCATGGAAGTGGGTCTATGCAGTGCAGAAAATGTGTACGCCACTCACTACCTACATGTACAAGGACTCCATGGTGTGTGCCAGGAAATGTGAAGGCAGTGCAGTGTCAAATTCAGACATCACGTGCATTGTGCATTCAAAGTGTACCATATCTAGAAGCCAAGCACCCCTCCACCCCTGTACCAAAGCAGGGATGCCTAGCATGGTATCAAAAGCCTGACCATACACCTGTGTATTGACAGGCAGTGTTGACTGGCATCAACAGCTTAATGTGATTCAAATGACAACACTGCAAATGATGCTGGGACAGTAGGCAGGACACATGATGAAAACTCTGGAGGCCGCCCATGTGTGAAGAAGACACAACAAGAGTTGGACAGAATCATGGTCATTGAACAGGCTGAGGGCTGTGAGCCACACAGATTGTCAGAGCCTATACATGTGTGCAACGCAGGACTGAGCCACAGGTGACATGGGAAGGCTGATGAGATGGCAGGCAATGTATGTAACCAAGGACTTGTATTACAGTGATCATCCAGTCAAGGACACATAAGGGCATGTGTGCAAAGCACATGGAGCATGAATGGGCACTCATGTCCCTGCGGGACTTCAGACCCATGCACAGTACAAGTGAGATACCCTGCATCGAGTACTAAGGCTGTACCACACGGCATATGTCTGGCATATTCTACGCTGGAAGTTAGCATCTACACAGGACACATGAACAAGAAAGTACACATTGGCAAGATTGAAGCAGACCAGTGCAAAGGTGGAACTGGGGTGCAGCGTGGCGGAGGAGGGGCAAGGGAGCATGCCTACATGGAGTCCCGCATGCAGGCAGAGGAGACATGCATGACGGAAGCATTGCATTACTTACACATCAGAACCATGTACACGTCACATGTAGCAGCAATCATGCACAACACATCCCACAAGTGAAACACACACGTCCTCAACAAACACGCATCAACACTCACTGGACTGCGCATCAAAGTCCAGCATCTCTCCCACTCCTTCGACCAATTCAGGTGGTATGAACTCCGCAACGAGAGCCTCATGCGGAGTGAGCTCTTCCTCCTCTGGTGCAGGCCCACCGCCAGTCACCAGAGTCAAGTTGTAATTAGAGGCACGCTTAGCCTTAGTGCTGCGCTTGATGTCATTCCAACGCTTTTTGCACTCTTGCGCCGTGCGCACCTCATGGCCGAATGAACTGACATGTTCCGCAACATGCTTCCAGTGGGTGTCACGTTGGGCAGCCGTAGTCCGACTATTGGCACCCACTAGCATGTCACAGCTGTGGCCCCGCACGTAGTCCACGAGAAAGTCCAGTTCCTGCTTACAGAAAGGCTCCTTCCTCGACGTGCAGGAGGTCGTGGCTGTGTGTGGGGTCCCAGCCTGTGCTGCAGGTGCAACCTTCCTCCTGTTGGACTGTGGCGCAGACCCTGGCTGGCTAATGCCGCCCTGACCAGTATGGCCAGTGGGTTCGGTGGATTGAGCCAAGGGAGTGGCAGGTGGAGGGATGACCAAAGGCCTGACTTGTGTCAGTGGCAGCTGGGTGCCCACTAATGGACCCTGCGCAGCAACATCAGCTGTGGCAGGGTCATTGACCGCAACGGTCCTGGTTGGCAAACTCACAACCGGGGTGCTGTTGGGTGCATCTGCCCCTGCACTTGCCAACACCCGGCTGTTCGGGGCAGGAGATGACCAGACTGCCCCAGGGACACGTGTCTTGGTCTGAGCAGCCCGGCGTGCCCCTATGGTTTCCCCCCTGGCCTGTTGGAGATCTACTAGGGCTCTTCAAGTGCCAACGCAGCCTGCGTTGGCAGACCCTGAGCCTGGGTGGCGGTGTCCACAGCTGCACCTGCAGCTACCACTACCCTTGGGCCCGTGGCAGTCGATGGAACAGACTGCCGGGTCGAACGGGTGCCAGTGCCAGATGCAGGAGCTGCATCCCCCGGAACCACAGGGGGTGGTGGCATGACTGCACCGACACATGGCAGAACATTGTGCTCAAGTGGCGCACCCCTGCCTCTTCCCCCTCTGTGGCCGCCCTGGACACCCTGGATTCCCCCTACTCCCTGGTCACCACGGCCACATCCCCGACCACGCCCGCCATGAGGAGGACGCCCAGCTGAGGCGCCCCTCACCTTTGGTGCCCTCCCAACCATGGCACAGATGTAGTAGTGCTGGCACAGATGGAGTGGTGCCAATGGTTGGTGTACACCACAATTGACCTGGGCAATTGCGGTGAAGGGGGTGGGAAGCAAGATGTTAACAGCCCCCCTGCACCTGCAAGGCTGTATGTGACCCCGGTGATGTGGTGACGGGTCACGCAACGCTCAGGCACCCCAAAACTGCAGTAAAACCGTGCACGCAACCCTGCAGCCTATGTGCGTGGATTTAACCTCCCGCAGTACGCGTTGGCACCCAGTAACACGAATAACGCGTACGCGTGGGGCACGCAGGCTACTATGACATCGAAAATGGGTGCGATACACAGGGACACCCGCAGTGGGAAAAAGAGCTTGTGCGACTCACCGTCTGACTAGCGCGATGCAGAAAAACACGCGTAGCCAATACCCCCGCCAAAAGAAGAGATGCGTCCTTGAATGCTGTGAAGTTGTGATGGCGCGCGAAACAACAGGAAGCAGCAACACACGTCGGTCTCCACGAAAGGCACGAGCAGCGAACTGCTGGGCCCACTCACCTTTAACCCGTGCTGAGGGAAACGCATGCGCGCGTCACGTCACTTACGCGCATGGGCCCTTTCCTCGTATTACACGCGGACGTGTAGTTTTTCACGCACGCTGAAATGCCCATGCACGCCTGTACGTGTCACGTCACAGGGGCGCTTGCGCTTGAGGGGCCTTCTGTCCAATGAAATTGCGTATGCATGCAGACGTGCTTACGCGCTAAGGGCCTTTCCTGAATTTTCACGTGCCAAATCACTCCGTATCAAGCTGGCCACACGTAAGCACACGGAAGACCACGCTCCTGCCCAGAAGGCCGAACTACTGCCCCCCAGAGCCCCGAGCACGCTCCCACCTGCCATCTGCTGCTGCCTGACTGCCTGCTGCCCACGTGCCCTGCCATTTGCTGCCTGCACATCAGCCAGGGGTGCTTTTGCTGTGACCACCCCTGCTGGAACCGAAGACTCCCGGCTGGGATTCCATCGCTCCACAGCCTAGCCCCAGGACCCAGTTGCCCACCCACTCCTGCCTCTGGGGTTGTCATGTCGGGGCAAACACCATCTGAGACCACTGACAACCCCCGGCCAGAGAGGCAGAGGGGCACCAGCTTCAGTGCCACCAAAGTTGTCCTGGTGGAGCAAGTCCTGGGGCAGTATGATGCCCTCTTCGGAAGTTCCCGCGCCGACAAGGAAGGACGGACTCGGATCTGGACTGACATCGTGACTGCCATCAACGCGGAGGGGGTGGCAGTCCGCGACTTACAACATGTCAAGAAGCGCTGGGAGGACTTCAGGTCCAGGACCCTGAACAAGGCCCGGCGCCTCTTGAAGGCAGCGGATGCCAAGGGGCGCCGGGGCCACTTGTCGGAAGAACAGATGAGGGTCCTGGAATGCATATCCCCAGCGCTCCACGTCCAGGTCCTTGAGAGGCAGACCCGTCTGGAGTCGAGCGGTAAGTGTACATGCATCCTGATTGTGAGCTGTGCATGTGGTGATTTTTCAGTAGTGTGCAGGTTGCACATCTGGTGGTATGGGGTCGAGTATGGGTGGGGGTGTACAGGGCCGTGGGGCTAACACATGCAAGGGCTGGAATGTGTGAGACATGGATGGTGCTTGTGTGTGTAGGCTTGCATGCCAAATGCAGTTGTGTGGGCACACATGTTTGGATGAATGTGTATGTAAGTAGACATGTCTGTGATGTCACGCATGTATGTTGTTTTCAACTGCATGTATCAGCACTGTGTACATGTGCATGTGTGTGTATTTGACAAGGGTGCAACAGTGATGCAACATGGATGCATGTGACAGCGTTATGTGGAAGCCTGATCGGCAGATGTGACATGGATGCCCATCTGAACACTGCGACACTTGGCAGAGTTGTACACATGCATGCAAGTGTGGTGGTGTGTGTACATGTGTGGGGCACTTCCTGTGTTGCATGTGATGTCTGGCTCACCTTTGCCTGCTCATGCTGTTGTATGTGTATGGATGGTGCTGGCAGTTGCGATATGGCTGTGGTATGGCTCATGTGTGCGAGTTGAAATGACATGTGTGTTGGGGATTGTGATGACATGTCTGAGGTTTGCCAATGCCACTCATGTACAACTGTCATGTGTGTATGTGTCCATTGTACAGTGCCCTGATGCCTGTGTTTTATTTCTCCCTGTCTGCAGCGTCAACTGTTGAAGAGGGCGGAGAAGGTGCTGTGGAGCACAGCGGCGGGGATCCCACCACCAGCCGGAGACACAAGGCCCGGCTCCCCTCCCATGTTGTCATCTCGTCGGGGAGTGAGGAGTCCGGTGCCGCGTCCCAGGCCGCAGCTGCCGGGGGGAGGTCCAAGAGGCGGAGGTTGGATTTGGACTCCTCGGCAGCAGAAGCGGCAGCTGGGACCCCACAGGGCCAAACGGGGGAAGATGGCACAGAGTCATCCAGGTTGGTGGGGGGTTTGGTGGAGGAGGAGGCCGTGCAAGCAACAGAGACGGGGTCTGGAGGTGGGGATCCCACTGGTGCTAGTGGTGCAGTGCAAGACCAGGGACAGGAGGCAGCACAGGCCGCCGCGGAGGTGCCTGTGTGCAATCCTGTCCCTGATCCTGTCCCTGCATCATCTTGCACCAGCAGGGATGCCTACGTCCAGACCCGTTTTCAGGCAGGGGAGGAGCTCACGACAACTGGCCTTCCTCTGCCTGCGGACGTGGCTATTCGGGTCCGGGTTGAGCCTGTTCTGACTGGTGTGGCGTTGTGTCAATGGGCCATGTGAGGTGACCTGCAGTCTTTTCATGAGGAGACTGCACGTCATCTCGAATGGCTCGTTGACCACGTCAGCCTGCTGGGACAGGTCACCCAGGCCGGATTCCTCCGTATGATGGGGCTTGCTACGACCCCCTCCTCAACAGAACCCCCTATGCGCCAGTCGTCCTCCGTGCCATCTTCCCACCCATCAGTCACCTGGGTGCCCTGTGGAGCTGCCTCTGACAGTGCGGCCATTCTGGTGGAGGAGGCATCCCTGCCACAGTCGGGAGTCGGACGTCCAGCAGGGGTGACCACATCAACGAATGCACCCCAGCCGGCGGAGGATGTGCAGGCAGCAGGAGGCAGTGCACGGGCAGAGGCACAGCAGCAGCAGCAACGTGGTGGGAGCCATGAAGGCTCAAGGCCTTCAACATCGGAGGGGCAGGCATCCGCCGGAGGGCAGGAGGACCCAGGACAGAGAGTGTCTGCCGTGTGGCAGCGGTTGGGCCACGCCATAGATGCGGAGCAGCAGCGGGCGGAAGAGGCACAGCTCACAATGGTCAGGGCGGAGAACTCCATGCGGAGGGCCTTGAGGTGGGCCGAGTGCCTCGAGGCAATCCACAGGGGTTTGGAGGTGGACACGTCGACGGCCCTGCGGACCCTCGGGGCCATGGAGGAGGACCACCTCCGGGACATTGAGCAGGAGTTCGATGATGCCCTGGCCCGGGACATCCAAAAGTGAGCCGTCAAACTAGCCCGCTGCCCTTGTACATAGTTATGTAGGTAGTGTTAGGTTTCCTTTTTTTTGGATTTATTTTGGACCTTTTGGACATTGGCCACATTTTTGTATATAGTTTATTTTATTAGTTAGTGTAGTTAGATAGGTTTCATTTCTTTTGTTGGGATAATGGACCCTGGCTTGTTCGTATGTACATAGTTCACTGTTGGATTGTATTGTTCTTTCACATTTTAACCATGGAGCAATGGCTTTCAATTTTATTTCCCATTGGATTTTGTTTTCTGGACAGTGACTTTGGACACCATTAGTTTGGATTATGATTTTTGCTTTTGCTTTTTTTCACGGACATGCTTCTTTTCATTTTTGTACATTCCCATTTCTGTTTCTTTATTTTTGATTCTATTTATGTTTCCTTTAATACATATTTTTTTAGTGAACTTCAATGTGTAGTATCTCATTGGTTTCATGCATATCATGATATGGGTTTTGAGATTCACTGACACCCATTGGGTGTATGTGAGGGAAATGTGTTTGTTTCGGAACTTGCAATTGGTGTTCTGTCATGTAATTGCCAATTATGAGTGGGTGGATGCAATACTCGGGTGGGTGTTTTGGATTTGGAGGCTGACCATAGGGACCAGGGATCTAGATTGTGATGACATGTTGGCTGGGGAACATGAGTTGGACATGGGTGGGGGCCTGCTGGCAGGTGCCCCACAGTGCTGGGGGGTGGGGGTGCAGGGGAACATGAGTTGGACATGAGTGGGGGCCTGCTGGCAGGTGCCCCACAGTGCTGGGGGGTGGCGGTGCAGGGGAACATGAGTTGGACATGAGTGGGGGCCTGCTGGCAGGTGCCCCACAGTGCTGGGGGGCGAGGGGGGTGGGAGACATGGGTGGGGGCCTGGTGGAGGGTGCCCCTGGTGGCTGGGGGTGCAGGGGGACATGCGTTGGTGGGCAGTAGTGCAAGTTGACATGTGGGTTGGCTGGGGGGCATGGCCATGGTGGATGGGGTGCCTGCAGGACATGTGCAGGGTAGGCCCCTGTGGTGTGAGCCACCTGCAGGGGCCGTGGAGGGTGTAGAGGGAACACATGGGAGGACCCACACGTGCAATTCACGTGTGGTGCTCCCCGCGCACCCCTGTAATACACGTATCCTGATCGAATCGCGTGTGGAACTTCCCGCGCACCCCTGAAATACACGTACCCTGCTGATGTTGCGTGTGATACTTCCCCCGCACCCTGTAATACACGTACCCTGATGAGATCGCATGTGCAACTTCCCACGCACCCCTGTAATACACGTACCCTGATGGAATCGCGTGTGGAACTTCCCGCGCACCCCTGGAATACACGTACCCTGCTGATGTCGCGTGTGACACTTCCCCCGCAACCCGAAATACAATTACCCTGATCGAATCACGTGTGGAACTTCCCGCGCACCCCTGAAATACACGTACCCTGCGGAAATCGCGTGTGGAACTTCCCGCGCACCCCTGAAATACACGTACCCTGCGGTAATCGCGTGTGGAACTTCCCACGCACCCCTGAAATACACGTACCCTGCTGATGTTGCGTGTGATACTTCCCCCGCACCCCGAAATACATGTACCCTGATGAGATCACGTGTGGAACTTCCCGCGCACCCCTGAAATACACGTACCCTTCGGAAATCGCGTGTGGAACTTCCCGCGCACCCCTGAAATACACGTACCCTGCGGTAATCGCGTGTGGAACTTCCCGCACACCCCTGGAATACACGTACCCTGCTGATGTTGCGTGTGATACTTCCCCCGCACCCTGAAATACACGTACCCTTATGAGATCGCGTGTGGAACTTCCCGCGCACCCCTGTAATACACGTACCCTGTTGGAATCGCGTGTGGAACTTCCCGCACACCCCTGGAATACACATACCCTGCTAATGTCGCGTGTGACACTTCCCCCGCACTCCGAAATACACGTACCCTGATACAATCGCGTGTGGAACTTTCCGCGCACCCCTGAAATACACGTACCCTGCGGATATCGCGTGTGGAACTTCCCGCGCACCCCTGAAATACACGTACCCTGATGGAATTGCGTGTGAAACTTCCCGCGCACCCCTGGAATACACGTACCCTGCTGATGTTGCGTGTGACACTTCCCCCGCACCCCGAAATACACGTACCCTGCGGAAATCGCGTGTGGAACTTCCCGCGCACCCCTGAAATACGCGTACCCTGCTCGCACGGGGCCAATCGTGTGTGCAACTTCCCGCGCACCCCTGAAATACACGTACCCTGCTGAAATCGCGTGTGGAACTTCCCGCGCACCACTGAAATACACGTACCCTGCGGAAATCGCGTGTGGAACTTCCCGCGCACCCCTGAAATACACGTACCCTGCGGAAATCACGTGTGGAACTTCCCGCGCACCCCTGAAATACGCGTACCCTGCTCGCACGGGGCCAATCGCGTGTGGAACTTCCCACGCACCCCTGAAATACACGTACCCTGCTGAAATCGCGTGTGGAACTTCCCGCGTACCCCTGAGATACACGTACCCTGCGGATATCGCGTGTGGAACTTCCCGCGCACCCCAGTGATACACGTAGCCCGCTTGCCGTGCTGGTACAGGGTTGGCGCAGCCCTTTGCGCTGGATTGGGGATTTTTATGGCTTTTCCCTGCGCGAGAGGCGTTCTTGGGGGTGTAACTGGCGCTGCTGCAGGGTCACTGCGCCACTGTGCGACATGGCTGGTTTTGGTGGCTGGAATCCATGAATACGCTGTGCGCGGAAATGGATTTTAGCGCAGGCGGCTGGTGCAGGGATTCACACGCGCACACTGTGCGCCAGCCGTGTGCGCCACTTGTGCGCTGAATTCTATGAATTACCCCCTGAATGTCGATATCTCTAAATTTTGACTGCCTGTCTTTTTGACATACCTCCATTTTTGCTCTTAACATTTCCTCTTTTTCACTTGCTCCATCCAGATCAGCTTATAACTTGCTAATCAGCTTGGTTTCATTTTCTTGCATTCGCAGGGACCTATTTAGGATAAACCATGTCTTGGTCATAGCCGTATCAGACAGTCTTTCTCTGCATGTTTATCAGCTGCATTTAATAGTCTCAAAAGGCAGACCTGAATTATGCTGCCTTCTGCAAAAATGCTGTATAATGGTTCTTTCTGTACTTCACCATAGATGCGCTCATGCCATTCTGTGGCATTATTTGATGACTATGTCCCATGTGCATATAGCTTTGCCTCCAGATATTGCACTAGCTCTGGGAATGTGGCCTCCATTTGAGACATTCTAAAATTCACTTTTACTGTCACACTGCTATCATGAAATGGGTTCCCTCTAATGCACGTATGGTAGTGTGAGACACACTTGCCACGCCCAGTAGGTGCTCTATAGCCACTTTCCCAGCCAACGCACCATATATGTAGGAAATTTTGTGTAAATTTGCGGTTTGGCAGTATTTTTCTTACTGCCAAATATGAGCAGTAGTTTGGTGATAATGTATCCTTGCATTTAGATTGGGTTTGGCTTCATATCATACTAGTGACTATACCTTGTTATATTATATTGGAGATTCTAGTAATATATATTACTTGCAATATTTTATAGTAGTATGTAGTTTGTGGTATTTAGTGGTGAGCATAGTTTTCTTCTCTATATTATGACCCCATCATAAAACAAAACCTTCCTTTCTGTTAGAATACCTCCCAGTGATCTATGGAGAGCCATGGACCTATGCATACAATGACACCCAACACTTTTATATAGAGCGCCACGTATAGCTTGTGGCTGTATCACTGGTGTATCTACACCAGCGATCTATGCGCCCCTAGGCATTGCTGGCTCGTGGAACTCCAGCAAACTATATTATATTAGATTCCCTACAACAACATGCAAGGAGGGCACACACCTGTTTATCACTGCTTATTCTGGGTTGTTATTCTATCTGCATGGGCAAATTGACAAATGTGTTAACAAAATAATGAATCTCCCCTGTATCCACATACAAAGTCCCAAATACAAAAATGACACTGAACAAATCGTTTTTATATTCTGATTATATTGTATATAAATACAATTCACAGTTATCATTGCCTACCATGAACATTTCACCATCATCTGTAATGCAAGAAAAAGAAACAGAACAAGCAAGCCTTTTTAAAAACATGTGTTATTTTTTAACATTCTAAACATGACAAAGTAAAATGCAGGGGATGTCCTTTGCTATCCTGCCTACATGATATTCTGATTCAGTCATCCATACGACCGTACACAGTGACCTAACTTAAACTTTATCTGCTTACCAGAAGTATTTGTTTGAAGCTCCCCCACACAACCTTTGCTTTGCTCGCCTCAGAAAAACAGGTCCAGTCAACGAACTGCCCCTGTAATCTTGGGTGCTTGGAATGCACAGCGAGAAATTCTCCAGCCAGCACTCAGTGAGACCAGGCACAACTTTCTTTAGATCCCAGTTATCCTGACTGCACTCCCCCTGTCATCTTCCCATTAGAAAAACTCAGAGTCTACCCACATTTGACGTGGCATATCTGCAGACACTTTCTTCCAATCATATTAGCAGAAAATGTATTCTGTTACTACCCTCATGTTCCAAACAATGAGAGCTTCAGAGCATAATAACTGTATCTTTTTTGGTTTCCTGTTGCCTTGCTTTCTGCCTTCTGCATTCAACACAGAAAGAGAAAAGAAGAAGAAAAATGCCAGGACACATTTATAAAAAAAACAAATTTCAAAATATGTATTTTCACCTTATTTTGTACATAGAACTACATTATAGTGTTAAGGAAGTTAGAGTTAGTGCTTTGGTAAATGTTAATTAAAGTTAGTCAGTTATAGATAAATAATGTAGTCTTCTATGTATGAGGTATTCAAGAGAAGAAAAAAAAATGGTGCACTTTTCTATCTGCAGTTTCACATTGGGCTTTTGCTGTGTTATGAATTCTATATCTTGCATGCCACCAGCAATATATTCACATGTTATACTGGCAACATAAAATAACTATATGTGGGTGTCACATTATTGCTGGCAACAAACAAATTTGCTGTCACATTTAGTGAAGTGCTATATATTATAAAGCGCTATAAATATTATAAAGCGCTACATATATATTACTACAGCTACCAGCAGCTCCATGTATAGATTGAAGATCACTGGGGAGAGCATGGAATCCTGCAGGACTCCACAGGTGATGGGTAGCATTGGCAATGTATAGGAGTCCATCTGAAGAAACTGCTGGGGGTTGGCGAGGTAGGACTTGAACCAGCGTAGGACAAGGTAGCTGATCCCCATGCGCTGATGTAGGGTGTTCGTAAGCACATGGTGGTTTACTGTGTCGAAAGTGGCCGAGAGGTCGAGTAGAGGGAGGGGTGACCCTCGTCAAGGATGTTGAGGGAATTGTCGACCACCAGTATGGTTGCTGTCTCTGTGCTACATTTGAGTCTGAACCCGGATTGGTAGGTTTGGAGGAGATTGGTGGTGTCGATGTGCTTTCTTGATAATTTTACCTGGGAAGGGAAGATGGTTGATGGGGTGGATAGTTATCTAGGTTGTTGGCTTTAAAGTGGGTTTCTTTAGTAGAGGCAGGCAAGTCATCATTTGACCTATTATAACCTTGTCCAATCTTATTCCGCTTTCCAAGCTTTCTAAATAAATAAAATAAATAAATAAATTCATCGTAGTCACCTTAATTCAATATTATGATTTAAAAATCAGATTTGATTGACTGAATCTTGACACAGATTTCTGCCTCAATGTGATATTGTTATGTTAAACATAGTTTCATAGATGGCTCTTTGGTCTTTCACAGGACATCCTGGGATGAAATAGGACACCATGACCATACATTTGACTTCAATACCTTTATTTGTGGATTTGTTAGAAGAATGAACCAACTTAAAACAGAAATGCAAATACAAAAAAATGCCTAGGAGGGTTCTAGTGCATGGTTTGCTTGATCTCTCCAACCTTGGAGCAAACCATATATGTCCTCTCTGGTTCCCTAGTTCTCAGGCCTTCCTGACCCCACATAGTCCTTGCAGTTCCAAAGCAATTTTGTTATCCCTTCTCTTTAGGTATTAGGGATTTATGGTTTTTCAAGCCATTGCTTAATTTAATTACTTGTTGCAGAATTTCCAGTCTACCATAGCCCAAGATGCAGTCATGTCCACAATCTTGCCAGTAGATGGGTCATTGGTAGTATCTGGAAAGGAAGGTTGGACAGTGTCTCTAGGGCTCAGCCTTATCTTGGCTCCCCCTTACTTCCTATTCCCGTTCCGCTTAGATCTAAAAATAACCTCCTTGCCAACACACATTTCTCCTCCACTGTCTCGTCCTGGCTTGTAATGATCATGCCCACCAGAGAATTGCTAGTCTACATAGGGAAAAGTTCTCAACAATCTCCTCATTCCCTCCTTCATGACATGCTCTTCCAAGATCGCTATGATGTGCATGGCTTCACTGGAAGATCAACGATAATGCAATAGAAATCGGTGATGATTATTCCTATTTGGGATTTCCAATAAAATACAAACCTTCTGCACCATATTTGGTAACATCTTCATTCCTAAAATCTGGAAGAAATGGTTGTCAGTATAACATTATATAGCCAGGCAAGGCAATGTTAGAAATCTACTGAGTTAGTATAGTACCAAGTTTGCTGTATTGATTGGCAGCATTTCCTCTGAAATATGTCTCTTGGCTGGATAAGATTAAGGGGAAAATTCTGTGTACAATTATCAATCTTTCCTCCTGTATCCCTGTTGTGGCATTGAGATTGGAGTACGGGTTTATATCACCGCAAGCAACTTGGTGCCTACAAAGAACACTGCTCTACTGTAAATTGGTGTCTCCATACATCAATTCTAACACCTTGTTGAAATTAATAGGTAGAAAGTATGCTGGGGATACCAATAATATATTTGTAGAGAATTTACAACAATGTGCAACCCTCTATCTTTCCATTGTGGATATCCTGTTGACAATGGCACTAAATTCGGTTAACATTGAGTCTATTTAAAGAAAAAGTCGAAGACATGGGATAGTACAAAAAGCATAGATAAACTTTCTCTAAAAAGGAGATGTAATAAGTATTCTCACCAGGCTTTCAATCCTGACACTCTAAAGACATACTTGAAAAATGGTGCCCAAAGAACTTGAAACGCTTCATCCTATGTCTCCTACTAAATATTGTACCTACAAGAGAGTATATTGCGGCATGGTCACATATCCCATTAGCGGATCGTTTATTGCTTCAAATATGTTGAAACAAGTCGGCATTTATTAACTGCTTTCCCAGCTCTGAAAGCTAAGTATCTGAGAAGTTATGAAACATTTGTAGGCCGTTGCAAACATATTGAAAAGGAACCATTGTGGGGTACTTTAATCGGTGTGGAATTGGTGGTGATTGGTGGTGATTACTGCTGCACCCTTCCATGTGTGGAAGGAAGTGCAGAAGTTAATTGAGTCTAGATGAATCTTTTAACTGCAAAGAAGTGCTTTGATTCGTAATAGTTAAATACCAAAACAATTTTGAGGCAATTATGTGATAACTAGTGGTAAGGCCACTAACTCTTTTCGTTATAAGGCTCAGATGCATTTGTAGGGCGTGGGGCCTTGGGCTTGCAAAGGGTTTGGGGGCCTAAGGAGGTTATAGTGCTGGGTCTTTTGGTTGTAGCCCCAGATAGAAGTTCATGGGCTAAAACCAAAAGGCTAGCTAGAGTGATACATCAGAGGGCACCATAGGATAGGGTCTGTGATTCTAGATCCTAACCAGTGAGTGAGGAAGAGGTGGTGGGTTGTGAGACGGGGCAACACAGAGATCTAATGTGTGTGAGAACTGAGTTCAGAGCGAGATGGTAACAGGCAGGGCGCTGGTAGCTTAGAGTCAATGGAAATGGCACTATTTTGCTTTGGAAATTGTGAACCGATGGGAGAATGGTTCCCAAGCCATTCCACTGTCTTGAGGTAGTGCTGTTCTGCTGATGTTTCAACAGCTCAAGAGTTCAATTTTTCCTTATGGTGACATAAGCATTCGGAAAACAGGGAGAAAAAGTGTCTAGACAATAGAGCAGGCCATGTGAACATTGTTTATTTTTAGCTTTCCACACCTCATTGTAACTTTGGACATTTGTATTAGTCATGTGTATATTCATTATATATTTGGGCTAACATTATTTTGAAATTACATTATTAAAGAGTGAAATGTGCTGATGTTTTATTTTAATCCTTGCAATTAAAGAAAATCATCTATTCATATATAAGCATCTTTTATGCCACTATTAAAGACACCATGCATTTACTATACAATTTAATGACAGAGTGGTATAATAATAATTTGTCATTTATATAGATAGCACTACGAACCCTCAGCACTGCTTATTATTACCCACGGTGTGTGGTGCTAGAGCTCGGAAGGATGAAAGTCTGAGTTTGGCCCTGCCGGGATTCGAACCTGCGTTAGCAGGCTCTGCACAGATGTCAAAGCGAGCATGCCACTTGACCGGTATGGCATGAGAAAAGCTGATAATGTAACTTATAGTCTCACCGTTCTGATTACATATGAATATATTCCACTGAATGGGAGCAACTGTAGTAACCTCAGAAAATATATTTCTTGAAACGTGAAAATAACATCATACTTCGTTAATGCTGAGTGTAACACCCATGCTATGTCCTAGCCAAATAAGTACACAACAGCAAAAGAAAAACAAAACAATATTTCAGTCTGCATCACACGTAAGCCTTTGCACTGGTAATGGAAACATAGCATGCACTGTTTTGCAAAAATGATTGGTATTATCAAAGCCTAAACTAGTTATATGTCTATAATATTGCTCTACAATTTTCGACAAAAGTGTTAACATTTTTAAGTTGACGATGAAATGTTGGTACAAAACTGCTCTTGCTGTTGCTTTCTGAATAAAAGAATTCAATGTTTAGCCAGGATAGCAAAGCCAATTGGAAAAGAGAAAAATCAAGTTATTTTTCTCAGCATTCTCTCAATAGTATATGAACTGTATAGTTGTCTTAAGCATGCGTTATGGATTAATTCTTCAAGGTTCGCCAGCTGTTTAGAGAAGTAAACATTAGGGGAAATAGAAACTGGTGCAGCATGTGAGGTTCATGTCCAGGCAACCAGAACCGAATGTCCATGAATAGACCGATTGTTTACTGGTAATCGTCATTACTCCTACTCCTACTCTTCATTGCCCCATTTTGACTCTTGAATGAGTTTTATGTCCCTTCTAGCTTTTCCCACGAATGTTCTGTTTAGCAGTAGCCAATCTGATAAAAGGATTTCACTTACCCATGATCCTCCTGTTCCAATCCCAAGAGGTCCAACATCACACAGATTAGGCAGGAGTAATGGGATTGAGAAGAGTAAAGCTAGGAGAAATTAAGATTACTAATACATAATGTACCTCCACACCCCTCTTCTTCCTCCTGTTCCTTACTCTTGAAGTGTACCAAAGATACTTGGATGTTTTGACTATTAACCACGCTACAGGCCAACATGCTGCACACCTATTGAAGACCGTTAATAAACACAGGGAGCATTTCATTTTGTGCAAACTGCTGGTCTGCATCCCCCGGCAGGTGAAGCCGGTAATGATGCATGCAAGTAAAAGTAAAATGGGTGGGCCAAGTGACCATTTGGCTGAGGTACTGAATGGAGGCGCGCGTAACCCCAGCCCATGCGACAGCCACACCCCTGGAGGACCAATAATGGATCCCCGAAGGACACTGCATGAGCTTCAGCAATAAAGCACGAGCAATTGAGTCGCCATTCAGTCAATTCCCTATGGATAAAGCTGATGCTCTATGCTCCCTACTACATGTTCCAAAAGACACAACGAGATTGTTGTAGGTTATCCATGCATCAGATTGCTTGACAGAGGTAATGAGACGCTGCATAAATATCATAAGACTTGGAACTAGTGTTATCAGGCAATGATGATTTCTTCACACAGTATGAAAGGGGAAACTACCTAGACTCTGGAAGCATTGTCAAGTCCTCAAATGTATGAGCAGAGGTGACAGCCACCGAATATACTGACTTCATGATAAGACATTTTAGGTCTGCAAGGGCCAAGAGCTCAAAGGGCGCATCCTTCAAAGCTAGAAGAACAGTGTTGAGATCCCAGCTGGGGATCAATGATCTAAACTGGGGATTAGAAATAGCAAAGGTGTTACGTTGTCTGAGCACTACAAAGTTAACCAAAGAGAACCCATCCCAGGAATCCCTGAAAGTCCTTATAGCTGCCGACTGGGCTCTAAAGAAAGAATTGGACAAAGCCAACCTGAACCCGCCCTAAAGAAATCGGGTGGCACAAGTAGTGCCACACTGTAGGGGCGTCCGTATTACTGCTACACAAGGCAATGCAAGAAGCCCATTGAAAATATGTTTTAATAGACAGGTAGACTTCCCCACAAACTCGTTACTTCATCACAACTCCCCTCTAAACCTCAACGCTACTTGTTTTATTGGGCAGAATGCCTGCAGATCAATTCACTGTTGGAGGGATGAAAGGAAGAATCAGAAGAGGGGGAGAGAAACAATGTAAGAGGGTAGGAACTAGGCTCTCCTGGGGCAAAAGTGGGTTCCTAAGAATAAAATGGCCCTGCTGATCCAGATCGTCTGTATCTTTCTGAATATGAGAGGAATTGGGGGGCCAGATCACCACCATAGCTTCCTCCCCTCATGATGTTGATGCCTGAAATCTGGAACCATAAAGTGTAAGGAGGGAGTAGCGCTGCTGCTTTGGACACCTGTGATGGATAATAGGGAACAGACAAGCTGTTTCTCCCATGGGGCTCTGCCCATGAATGCGAGGGCAACATCACAGAAAGCGCACAACATACTTTAACACTACTTATCCCTGGGCCTTGCACCACAGGCTGAGGTGCAGCCATCAGCCAATATGGAATTGAAAGGGGATTTGGGGGCCCGAGCAGGAGTGGGAACAAGAGCTATAGGCTTCACATGGACTGCCCATCCATATAATGTCATGTGAGGGAGCCTAGAGAGATCTAGTGTAGAAGCTGGTTGCCCCAACCTCTTCTCATGGGCAAAAATGGCATTGATCACGCAGGGGAGAAGGCTTGTGCTCTAAAAATAGATTATAGGGACATGTTGCAGGGTCATCTGGAGGAATCTGGCAAATTAGCTTGCAAACATTCATGGGTGATCGCACTCCAGGGATAGGTAAAGTATGGTGCCTTGAAACACCATTTTGTATATAGGCGCCTTACAATATCCAATAAATAAATTATGAGCATCAAGTTGGAGCCTCGGGACCTTTCTACTCCCAGTAGTGAGCCTCAGAGCAACATGTCTATTACTAACAACTTGCCAAGTGGGTGACATTCAGAACCTGCGAGGGGGTGCCTAGTATCAGACTAACATGAGTCCTGATGCATTTATCTTACCAGCTATGGAAATAAATGAGTCTCTGCCTAGAGGTAGCCAGTTCGGTAATACCAATATCAGCAACATGTTGGGGAGAAAGGAAGACAAGAGATCACAAACTATGGAAGCTGGGTCAAAATTGTCAATTAGGAGGTAGTGACATGCATTACCTCAGGATCACGCATTTAAATACTAGATCTTTAATAAGGTACGGCCTGGAGGATGCTGATTATATTATTTCTAACAGCATTGATGTATGCGCCCTCACAGAGACCTGGTTACATCAAGCTGCCTGTCCATTGCTCTCACTGGCTCTTCCAGCAGTGTATTCCATATTTCGGGCAGATAGAATGAATGGAAAAGGAGGGGGGGGTTGCATTCATCTATAGGTCAGACCTACAGGGGAAGTGGCAACTCATGTCCTTGAGGGCTGCGAGATATTACATATCAAAATTCTCATGGACGATACTACTACCTCTAATATCCTACTGCTGTATAGACCCCCTATACCTATGTCACAATTCACGGATCAGCTGACCAATATACTGCTTCTGCTACTTAGGCCCTCCTCTTAATTCATTCTAATGGAGACTTTAACATGTGGTTAGGAGACGTCTCTGATCAGGATGCCATTGGAACTGAGTCATCACTGAATGAAGTGGGCTTTAGGCAGCGGGTACATAAAGCCACCCATAACAAAGGTAACATTTTAGACTGGTTCAGGACACTTAGTATGCCAACCACCAAGCTTATCATATCACTCTGTCCTTGGTCGGACTACTGCTTTGTCACTCCTGACATTATACTGGTGAAGCAGATGAGTAGACCTACAACCCAGAGAACCCTGGCAGCATCAAGAACCGAAAACCTACCCCCAATTCCATGGAGAACATTTTATCGCTGTTATCAGCCTTTAGCAGGGGGGGTTGGATGAGCTAATAATGTAGCTCTTATGTATCAGAAGCCGTTTTCTAAAGTAGTCAACTCTATTGTGTCAATTAAACAGTGGCTGCTCCCAGAGAAAAAAGTGAATTCTTGGTTTTCGCAAGAACTACGAAGACTGAATGCAGCTAAAAGAAAACTCTTTAACATCTGGTTTAAATCAAACAGAACATTTTGCAATGATATATATTTGAAAGTAGCCAAGGTTTACAAAATGGCCATTATAGAAACCAAGAAGGCCATGTTTATTTCCAGGATCACTGGTGCAGAAAATGAGTCGCAGAAATTGTTTAAGATACTGAAGGAGATGGAGAATCAATCTCCAGAAAAAATGGCAGGAACCTGGAGCACTTCAATTCAAGATGCATTTATTTGGGGAAACTTTATGAGTATAAAAGATATCGTAAAGAGCAAAAGAGGAATCTTAAACTTCAAGGACGATATAGAAGAATCCACAGGCTTTAACAAGGAAGCCACCATAGAGCCAGGTCAGACTAAATTCAGTTTTAGGTCAGTAACGGAGGAGAAGTAGGTGGATATCATTACTAAGTTGAAGCACATCAGTTGTGGTGGAGATATGTGTCCTGCCTTGACTGTGAAGGCTTGTTTTCTGTCCCTGATCTCCATCATAACAAAATGTGTTAACCCATTCATTAAAGGAGTGTGTGGTTCCAGAATAAATTAAGAATGCATGGATCACTCCACTACTTACAAAACCAAGTCTTGATCCATTGGTGCCAGTAAATTACCGGCCTGTTACGAATATGCCATTGCTGTTAAAAATATTAGATTGGGTGGCATATTTGCAAGTCTTGGACCATCTGGAGAATAACGCCATCTTGAGTAAATAGCAGTCCGGCTTTAGGACTTCCCATGGTATTGAAACAGCCCTATTGAATCTGAAGTCTAACACCTTATATTCTTTTGATAGTGGGCAGCTAGTATCGCTCATGCTACTAGATTGGTATGCAGAATTTGACTTAGTGGATCATGCTCTGCTGACAGAGAGGCATCAGAAGGTAGCTGTTTTCTCCAACTCGGCAGTGGCCTGGGTGAAATCCTTTCTGGGACACCTGTAAGCTAGAGTTTGCCGTAGCATCACAGATGCAGCCCCTGTTAAGGTTGTGTATGGGGTTCCCTCAGTGGGCTTGTCTTTCTCCATCACTTTACAATACCTTCACCTTACTGCTATGTCATCTGCTTGAGGACAAGGGAATCAAGTGTATTAATTACGCAGATGATACGCAGTGCGTTATTCCCTTGTCTGGCATGTATAAAGTGGACTCGCAGAACATCAATAGAGTCTACTCGTTAATACAGGTGTGGATGGTAAAGAATGGGCGTGCCCTCAATGACGAAAAGACAGAAATCATGATTACGGGTACTGTGGTCAGACTACGTAGCCTGAGTTTGAAATATAAGTATTTCATGGTTGCAGGTTGCAGGATCAACACACAAGCGAAGAGTAAGACCGCAGGGGTCTATCTGGATCAGACTTTGGGCATGCAACCCTAGGTGAACAGCGTAGTCTCAAGGTCAGCTAATGACATCAAATTACTGATGATGATCTGACCATTCTTGTCCAAGACAAACTGCATTACCGTGGCCCAGGCGATCATCGGCTCAAAGAAAGATTGTAATAGCCTTTTGATAGGCATCAACAAGGGTGACATAGTGAAACTTCAGGTAATCCAAAATAGCATGGTAAGAGTGATAGAAGGACTGACTAGGAGAGATCATGTCTCTAAAGCTAGAAGGAAGCAAATCTCGCACCGATTACTCACTGTGACACACAAGTGTTTGTCCGGCATTTATCTAGCATATCTGGCATAGAGTTTGACCAAAAAGGCCACCCAGAGAGTACTCAGATCTCAAGACACCAACTTGCTCTTTGTGCGCAGAACTAAACTAACCACTGTGGGGAGAAGATGTGTCTTCTTTGCGGCAGCACCTAGTGCATTGTCTGGCCTGAGAAGTATGGAATACTTCAAAGGTAATCCGAAGCCATACCTCTTCAGTTCCTTCCTGGCTCTTCCCTCTGGCTTCCTTCCTTGGTATGCATCTGATATGATCTGTTCTTTTAGGTATAGGTTGTGTTTGTCTTGTTTTTATGTTTGTTTTTATGTTTTTGGGATAGCACCCTTACGCCTTTGGGCCGATCTGCGCTTTATAAATAAATGAAATTTAAATAAAATAAAAAAATTGATCTAAACATAGTTATGACAGAAGTCACCGACTTCCAAGTAATCTTCAGTAAAGCTTCCTGAGAAAATGTCCACTCCACAGAGGCCAGAAAGTTGCATCTGAGCCTGTCTGCTGTGGGGATCCCAATGCTGCAAATGTGAGTATCACTGAGGGACATCAGGTGCTCCTCCAGTCAACCCGGCAGAGACCATGCATCCATCTCCATAAGCATGGACCTTGTCTTTTCTTTGCAGTCGACATACACCTGTGCTCTTGTGTTTTCCAGCATCATGGTAACAGCTGATCAAAGTGCTGACATATGCTCTCACAGCATCTCAGCAACACTGCAGAAACCAGTGCAGTAAGGCCCCAGACTTCTGATTCTAAAATAATCATTCACTAACCACCCCTCACCTGCCCTGAATAAGCAATGTTCAATCGCTGTGCCATGTAAGAGGTTTTGTCTTTTGGGGCAAATTCTGGATTTGGCGGTATTTTCTTACTGTGATATTTTCGAAGTACACTGGTGGTAAACTGGCCTTACCAATAGAGATAGCTCAGTATTACCCTATTTTGGTGATAATATGGTGTTAGATTATATAGGCAGTCATTTTTTAGTGGTATCTTATTTTTGTGGTATTTTTAGAATTACCTTATTTTTGTGATATAGTGGTGAGCATATCTTTTTATACTACCGCCCCATCATACAATAAACCCCCCCTTGTTACAATTGTGACCCCCTTTTTGGCTGTCTGCAGGTACTCTGTGGACTTAGCCCTTTTAGGGAACCCAGTGAGTTTATTCAGAATGCACTTATATATAACCCATGATACTGATTTATGTACATTCAGTAACCTATGAGCTCTGATGCACCGCTTTCTCGTCACAGCATGCAGAGAAAAGCGCACATTCACACCCACACAACCTTCTGTCTTGCTTCTTTGTATATATTTACTCTTGTCCTAAACTTGTCCCATGTGGTAAATGGGGTAGCAACATTCTTTACCACATTGGTATAACACTAGAATTACCCATTGACTTTTTCCCCTAATACAGTAAACATGGGAGACATAATATAAAACCAATAAAGTTGCACCAGCTTTGCTTTTTGTTATAATATATTTATGTTATACACAATCCAGTTTACCAAAAGGCGAGCAGAACCTCGTCTTCTAGAAAATAAACACAGTGAAGAGATGACAACATGGAAGAAACAAAAACATTGTATTCAATTCTTTTTGATATAAATTAATTTAAAAAAATCAAAATAAAACACATTGCAAAATGAACTCAGTGTGCATCATTTTCTTAGCCCGTGCAAACATGCTTAGAGAAAAATGATATTTTCTTTTTAAAGTTATCTCACTACACTGGCCCTCAATCCAATATTAGCGACATGACTGCCTCCCATACGGTACCGACTCTGGTTTGGTACAATGGGAACTTACTGGTCCATTCCGAAATTGGAGGGACTGGTAAATCCCCATTTACCAAACCATTCCCCATTCCCATTTGAACCCCATAGGGCTCAATGTGAATGAGGAGGGCGCAAATAACGGGCCGGTGTATGCCAAGCCTGTTATTTGCGCCCAGGTCCCTTAACGGGTCCCGTCCTTAACACCTGGTCAGACCAGGCGTTAAGGAAGGGACCCGCTAAGGGACCTCGTAGTAGGGCGGTAAGGGATTACCAGCACCGGTCTCCTTCCCGGTGCCCGGTATCCCTTAACGCGCTTCTCGGAATGAGGGCCACTGTCTTTCAATAAGTGTAATGCATCTCATACATTCTCACGCTCCTCATCTTTGACCTGACTCACCAAAGTGTGGGCATTCTGAAGATATTGCTACTGGAGATTTATCTATGCGAACCTCCCTCACGCAACTCCCTGTAACACAGCCATGCACTGCCTCGGAATGCTTCAAAGCCAGACAGCTCTCCCCCTGTCTAGTCTTCAAGACTGCAGCCATGGATCTCCCATCCCTGGAAGTCACTGTACGCATTCAAATCCCAGGCAGCTCTGAGCTCTTCCCCTCACTTTGCCCATTAAAAAAACTCTCCCTGTCTATCAACTGCAAGTCATCCTCCCACGACATCAGCTGTACCACCTCTCAATTCCTACCAAGCATGGTGCAAAAATGTTTTGTAAAAAACTGTCTCTGCTCCAGAACAATGAAAGCTTCAGACAAATGTTTCATTTACCTTCCTGTCGCACATATTTCTGCTCGTCATGAAAAAATGGAATGAATCTCACTGTGCTCACAAACTGCATTACAATGTTAGAGGGGCAGTTAATATGTTAGTAAGACAATTAGTATAGGGTTAGTTAATTATGTATTTCTAATGCAGTTTTACACTCATGAAAACATCCAAATTGTACCTATGCACTTCTGCACTTTAAAATGACTGGCATGTTTCTAAAACGTTTTGCTAAATGCTTTTAAAAATAATGCTTGCTGGAAAACTGTGCCTGGCACCTATTTCAAAATGGCTGCATTTCCATACAGCATACTGCTTACTGCCAAGAAAATCCCCAAATATACCCTTACAGTCACAACAGAGCTTCCTTATATGTGCGCCCCCAGCTGCTCATTATCCCAGGGCTGCCAGTGAAACTTGTAATCAAAGGCACGCTTGTTCCTCAACTCTGTCACCTCACCATATGCCCAGAGGAGGTCAACAACCAAAAGCATGTAAGAAGTGATCCCCTGGAGGTTGGCACACCACACATCCCTTGAGGATAACATAATTACCCAGTTCAGATATCACCCATGCTCTACTAATTCTGCTGGCCCACATGAGTAAAAGGATCCTCCTTCTTCACATCCTCAAATCCCAGCAGTGAGTGTATAAATCCAACAAGGGGGGGGGGGGGAAACAAGCTCTGCAGGTTTCCAGGGGGAAGACTGACAGAAAGCAAAACATGACGATCATCACTAAGTGAGGGATATTTATATAAATGGGCATGGCTAAAGAAAAAAAAGCTTTTGGGGAAAATATGCAGGAAGGAAGAGCACCTTCAAGAGTCAGAAACGGAATAAGAACAAGGAATGTAGAGGTAATCAATATGGTATGATAGTTCTGTGAGAACAAGGGTTCCCACCAGCAATCAACATATTGACCCAGATTTAAATCCCAGTTGAGCCAACTCACACAATCATCCTCCACAGGCCGATTAATTCTGTACCAATGACACCTATGAAAGCAGTTCTTAGAAACAGGGTATATCTGGCTTGAAGAGCTATTCAACCATTTTTATGTGTAATCATTATGTTCATAACCCAATATACAACAATTATTTCATAGCCCTTTGTATCATTTTTACTGATCTTTCATCTTCTTTAGTACAATTCAATTGCTAACTCATTATTTTACTCTTGAGGTGAAGTGGACAGGATCTGTAATGCCTGGTCGCCAGGTTGGATAGAGTGTAAATGTTGAATTAGAAAAAAACGCTTGTTCTGAGGATAAGCCAGATAAATGATTTCCAAAGTGAACGTTCATGGATACATTTATAGAATGGTCATTTTTGACAGATACTTTTATGATATTCTCTTTCATTTCATTTTAAGGGTCTAAAATCAAGATAAACACATAGTCAGTATTTACAAGATGTTTTGTAAAAATAATTAGTCTATATGAAAATGATGAACTCATGTACAAATAATACAAGTAACAGAAGCCCTCCATGTTGCATTCCATGATTTGAGTACAGGTCACTGAATGCTTATACTAGTGCCCTAGGTCGAATGTTCATATCCTGCTCGATAATCGGTCACACAAATAGCTATTAAGTGTTCAAAGAGAAGGCTAAACATCATTGGTGTTATATGATATAATCATATACTATAGTTTATCCGTGACTGTATAATTAATGTATAAACAACACAAATGAAATACTATGTTAGGCCAGGCATATATATATATTTATATTTATATATGGCTACACATGGAAAGAGCAAAGGTATCAAAGAACCAGGCGAAGCATTCAGGAACTAAAAGTGGCTTGTGAGACTTTGGAATTAGTCATCCTGTTTAAAGCATTACAGATGAAGTCGCCAACCGCCATGACATTATGAAGATTCACCCCCTAAAGAAAGAGAAACAAGAAAAGCACATTAGTCTGTGACGCAGGTGCTGCGCTTTGGAATCTTTGGCAGGACTGTTCAGTTACTTATGATTCATAGCACCATTGACCATAATATCAATCGGCTTGGATCCAGTATGTAAGAATATGTATGAAAATTCACAAATATCAAAGCATGATTCTCACTTGTTTACATGACAGTTAGATTAGTGGCAGTATTACTATCATTATCATTATTGTTAAGCTTTATTCACATAATTAATATCAGATAATATAACTTCAAGACATTTTACATTAAGCATGTATCAAGCTGAATATACAAAATTAGCCGTGGCACAAATCACCTCCTGATCAGCCAATGCTCACAAATAAACTCATGCATCTGGTAAGCATCATATTTCTAGCCACTGAGCTTTGGATATTCAAACCCCTGTAGATACTGCTGCTCCCCCCACCCTCCATCATTGTAAATATGTGTGGCGTTTAGGTGCCACCAATGGTTATTTCCGGGGAACACCAAGGAATGTTAATTTTATTAACTTAATTGGCTTAGACAGGCATCTTAATTCATTATTGATGTCCACAAGTGCATGAAAATACAATGTTGGTTTTAAAATAAAAAATAGGCTGGATTGGATAGTAATCAATCAATGCTACTTCTAAAAATCCAGTTGGGCCATTGTCAACCCATATTGCCTAAATATCCTGTAATTTATGATGATATTATATCTGAAAATTGCCAAAATATAAATTGGGATGGAATTGTGTGAACACATTTTTTTTTAACTAATCATTTAACCGATTCGCCACCCATTAAGATTGGTAGGGCAATTGAATGTGTTCTTATTGGACTTGATGATGCTGTACACAACCCAATCATTGTTGGCATGTTGATACCGTAAAGAAGAGAATACTTCCAGCGTGGAAGAAGTGCGCTAGCTGATAAGGCTTTGGACACATTTGTAGTGGCTGTAGAAGATCTAAATTCCAAATGCTTTTGGAAACTAGTCGGAAATGACCAAACTTTCTGAGCAATCTAATGTTAAGGCCTATAGCTGGCATGATTATTTTCCGTGCTTTTTAGTTGCGATAAAGATAGGAGAAACAGTAACTGAATTCATCTTATTTCCAATTACAACGATGAGGATTATGCATGTTTTATGTTAGAAGTGTAAAGCAAGGACATGTTTAAGGTATTTATTTTCTATGACTGTTAGCCTTGGACATCTCATATTTACCCAAAGCTCTGTACCAAATGAGGCCACCTGCCTGGCTTGCGCTTTACAGGCCTCAAAGGAGACTCGCACTGCCCCACCCTTGTGGTAACTAGTGAATTTTGCCAATGCATCGCTATACCTTATCAGTGTGAGTCCTGCCTTAATCGGACATGTGTCCCAGTTGCAATTTGCCGTAACTCTCAAACCCATTTAATCGTATTGTTTGACCTTTTCCATGGGCCCGGTGAACCGACTCTAAGGGTATTAACTTCTTTTTCATCTTTCTCTTAGCATTAAATATAATAGACTTGGCATTCATAACAAGTACTGATAAGCCTTTCTGATCACAAAATTCCTGAAAGGCGTTCAGTTCTAACTGGAGCCCAGGTGGCGTGAGGCAAAGAAGGACCGTCTCATCTGCGAACATGAGCAATGGAATTTTTTCTTTTGCTAGGGTGGGAGCATCAGTGTGTAGTGAAAGCAATTTTTGGATTACTCCATTAATGAAAATGCAGAATAATCTGGGTGCCAGAACACACCTCTGGCAAACTCCCATCTCTATTCCTATTAGCTCAGTGACATCTTACAACAGCGGTGTTTCCCGAGTACCTACCCACATTATGAACTAAACCTCCTTCCCTAAATTCAAAAGCTTCCTGAAGACTTGGCTCTTCAATAAGTTCTAACTGAACTAGAGCACTAATCCGCTCCAATTAACTGTACATATCTGACTGCTTCGCATATTATTGTATATTATTGACTGCCTTGCATATTATTGTATATTATTGACTGCTTTTCCTGTGTGCCTTTGTGTACTTTCTAAGATTGCATTTTCCCATTGTCTGTAACTATGCCGTGTTACCCCCGGGTCTGGGCGCATAACAAATGTAATAAAATAAAAAATAAAATAAAGGTTTTGTATTGCCTTCAGAAGCTGGGGGGGTGGTAATTCAAGATCTCGGAGAGTGTCCCATAATCGTACCTTTTGTACATTGTCAAAAGCAGTGTGCAGATCTCTAGACACAGTGTATTTACTCATTTTTCTGAGGATGGAATATTTGTTGCATATTAGATATTAGGCGGAGATTCTGAGACTTCCATCCTGTGAATCATGAACCATAAAAATTCAAAAAATACACTCGTTATTTTTGAACTTGTAGGTATGCAACATAACATGTTGTATAAGAAAGCAACTCATGTGGGATATTATTATTATTATTATTATTATTATTATTATTATTATTATTATTATTATTATTGCTGTTGTATTTGCTATCCATACCAGGCAGGTAATGTGAGTCCCATAGTGTCTTCATGTCAATACATGGCATATGTTGATACTAACTGGACACAGGCAGGTAATAGCTGTCAAATGGGGGTTGGTATGATTTGACCGTGGCATAATTGTTTGCGGGGAATTTGACCGTAGTCAATTTCACTGCAAACCCAATTTTGTAGCAGGCAAAATCATACCAATCCATCCCCCCTTCCATCCTCTCTCTTCCTAAATATCTTCCTTCTCGAGCTCTTCACTCATCCGCCTCCAACTCCCTCAGGGTCAGTCACTTCTCCAAGCAATGAGTTGGTGGTAGATCTCTTTCTGCGGCTGGGGCCTCCTTCTGGAACAGCCTCCCTGAAACTTGAGGAGAACCATCTCAAGATCCGGAAGCACCTCGAAACCTTTCTCTTTACTTCTGCTTTTTCTCCTCCTCTCCCCTGCTGACCTCCTGGTTGAAACAGCAACTGCACTGGTTACCTGGACACCTTCTGATCTCGGGCCCAGGTCCCTCCCACACCAGTCGCACATGCCCGCACTGCCTGACCGGCAACCCACGCACTCAGAGACTGTTTCTGTATCCCTACAGCCCCACTACCAGCACTTGACACCCAATGTCTGCACTTCCTTGCACTTGCCACCTGCTTGCCATTATTTTTACTTTTGTTATTATTCAATTCCCATGTATTGCACTGTCCCCCCCGCACTTTTACCCTTCCCCCATCCCATGCACTTGCGTGATCTGAATGACACCTGGCCTAGTAGGATCATTGTCTGTCCTCCCTTTGTTCCCCCTCCCTTGCCTCGTCGCGCCTTGATACACTTATGTATAGGCGTGTTATAAATGCCATATCATATAGTATCATATCATTTCCCCCAAAAGATCCCCACCTAGCACCGCACCTCCCTCCCCAATAGATCCCCACCCCACTTACCTTTCACCATCCGCTTTCCATCTGACCCTGCAATGTCAGTTCTGTCCATGCAACGTGGGTCAGCACGGACACCGCAGGGTCCCTTACTATGTTTTTGTATTTTTTAAAGTCCCCTGCTTCCAATGTCCCGGAAGCGGGGGTCACCCCTACAACCCTCATTCCATTATAGTGTGCAAGTGGAGTGGGGGGCACCCCTGCAACACCTGTTCTTCTTGTTCGCTATAATGGAACCGTATGGCCCATTGACCAAATTTTTGATTGTACGATCATTTCGTACACCCTAAATTTGGTCAAATGGGCCATATGATCCTAAATATTCAGTCAAATTGGCCAATACCGTCAAATGGTATGTGTCCTATGCCAATAAAAGACAAAGGCATATACAACGCTTTTTCATCATACAGAACTATTGGCTTTGTCAGTGCTGGCTTCCTAGCCAATATAGGGATGTTTTTTTTTTTAAAATAACATGGTGTATGATCAAAATGGGTTCACATTGAATCCTCTATAGGACTGGTATTAAAGTCTAACCAATGTTAGAGTGGCAGGTTTTCTGAGTGGTATTGGCAGAAACATGTTATGCTCTATGTACTTAGTCGATTTTTGGACAGCACCAGGCTGAGTGAAGATGAACACAGTGTACAAAGAACAAGAACAGATCCTATTAAAGATTTTCAGATGAGTAGTATCTTTTTGTGTTTTGGTACATTTGGGAAAATAAGATATCACAGTAAATGAGGTGCCTGGATTGGTAGCAACAAGAGCAGATGTTGCATATGCATACAATATTGTTTAGGGTAATGCTGGGTCATGCCTAAGTAACAGTATATCTTCTTTAGCTGTGTATCATTGAGTCTGGTTTTGCTCAAACCAATTATTATCTCCAAGAATGCAATTTGCGGCTTCTTGTTTCATCCTCAGTTAATGATGTAATTATCATGGAAATCTGTGTTGAATCCACGTGATTAGAGAATATGGCTGGGAAAAAGTTCTCAAAATGAATCCATGGGCTCCCATAAATCTCATGGTGAGATCGGGAGCATTCATGGGTTGTCATGGATTTGTATTCAAGTCCAAAACTGCCCAAATCTCCTTTAAAATCCATAAATCAATAGGGAAGTTTGGGCGAATCTCGAGCTGATTCGTGTGGTGAAAGACATGCAGAACATACCTTTGAAAGCTTCAAAAAATGAGAGAAAGTTTTGGGTAAAGGTAGGGGTTGAGCATGGCTGCGTTGGGGCATTAGAAAGAGGAAATGGAGTGCCATGCATCTGTTTATCTTATCCAAGTAGAACAACACATTAATCTATACAGCAAGATATCTCAGTGCATTAATGCACTCACTGCAAAGATCTGTGTAATCTGCAGGACCCAGGTTTGAATCTGGGTAAAATGAAGTCAGTCTTTTATCTTCTGAAGTTGATCAAATGAGTAAAGTTGAAGTTGGGAATTGTAAGTTTGCAAGTCAGACCAATAGAGCCAGTCACATGTCACGCATGCCAGGGTCTGCATTTGCTAGTTTAGAGATTCATAATATTACAATATAGTGAATTCATAAAATGCATGGTCATCTGGAAATCCTGTAGGGCTGTGGTTGAGTCATGCATTAGGGGAGCATGAGGCTTCATACTATTGAGCTTGATTCCATGAGGACTACTGATATTATTTATTTATGTCTGTGCCTGACCTTGCATGGTGTCCACTCCACCTGAAACGCGAAGTTCCTTCCTGCTGGATGTATCTGAATCTGCATTTCATCATCTCAATGGTAGAACTGTGAATTCCAGCATCACAGCTGAGAAGGTAAGCCCATAAGGGGCTTGGGACTGCAATTTAGGGCATTTAGAGCGTGCATGGTTGCGAGCCTGAAATTAATTAATTTCGCCATTGCTGGCTTTCACTTTTTTTGATGCCACGCACCTCTCCAACAACATGTGATAGTTCATTCTTTGGCTGTGTTTTTGGCCAGTGGGCCACGAGATGCCTTTGTCTTCTTTGCACCTTTGAAATGGCTGCTTTATTTTTCCATTCACTGAGTGCTCAGCTTCCTGCCTCCGCCTCACTCTGATTGGTGTTCCTTCTCCATTTCAAGGCAGTCAGGAGCCGGAAGGCAAATAGCCGGTCCCTGTTTAAAAGGACCACTTTCTGTCTGGGCCATGGAGGGCCTGGGGTGCCATAGAAAATTCTGTTCTTACTATGTTCCGTCCACCGGACTAATTTCTGGACTGGTCCTCTGTCTCTGGATCAAAGGCCTCCCGCGATTCATGCAGTAATGACAATGAGTTGGGCTGTACTAACATTACTAACTCTCCTGAGGCATTGCCAATGCTGTACTCTCAATCCATCTTAACTAACCTCATTCCTTTTTACTACATCTACTTCTTTCCTACATGTATATCAGTGCTTCTGTTTCCCTTGCACCATCTGCAATCAGTGTTGCTGCATTTAAAACGTTTTTTGGGGTGTACGGCTTAATTCGAATTTGGGTGTTTTTGTTTTCCTTGCACCAACTGCACTCAGTGTTGCTGCATTTAAAAACTTTTTGGAATGTGTTGCTTAATTAGATTTTGGGTGTTTCTGTTTCCCTTGCACCATCTGCATTCTGTGTTGCTGCATTTAAAAAGGTTTTTGTGGTGTGTTGCTTAATTCGAATTTGGATGCTTCTGTTTCCCTTGCACCATCTGCTCTCAGTGTTTCTGCATTTAAAAACGTTTTTGGGGTGTGCTGCTTAATTCGAATGTGGGTGTTTTTTTTTTCCCTTGCACCATCTGCTCTCAGTGTTTCTGCATTTAAAAACGTTTTTGGGTGCTTTTGTTTCCCTTGCACCATCTGTACTCAGTGTTGTTGCATTTAAAAACGTATCTGGGGTCTGTTGCTTAATTTGAATGTGGGTACTTCTGTTTCCCTTGAACCATTTGCATTCAGTTGTTGGGGTGTGCTGCTTAATTCGAATTTGGGTGCTTCTGTTTCCCAAACGAGGCGGGGGAAGGGACATCAGTGGCAGCGAAACAAACTCCAGCAAGAGGTTGAGGGCAATTCAATAAACAGAGAGGAAATGGCGGACGCCGAGCCAATACTAGGCCTTTTTTATACCAAGGCCAGAACCGGAGTACCTGGAACAACGGAACCAAACACCTAAGGGGCGGGAATCGCTTCTAGTAAAACTTTCGGACTATCAAATCACTAAAATAGAAGAACAAGTATTGAATAAAGGTCTTGGGTTTGTCATCTCCAAACAACATGACCCTTTTGAATTCCATACATATTTTAATAAATTCCTCAGAAAAATCCATCTTAAAGAGTTCTTCCAGTCATAAGAGATTGCAACAACAGACAAGATTAAGAATGCTACAGGTCTGCACAATCCATCCACCTTTTGCCCCCCGAGCTACATCCATTCACCTGAATCCCAGGTCTTGAAAGAAAAGTGCTGGCCAACATTGGAAAACTTGAAAAAAATACAACACAAACCTTTTCAAAACCTTAGTAGACCAGAACGAGAGGCAATTCAATCCCTGGTTTCCAGTCCACAAATAGTAATCAAAAAGGAAGACAAGGGCAATGCTATTGTTATGCTCAACAAGGCTGATTATATCAAGGAATGTGAGAGACAGTTGGCTGATATTCGTCACTATATTCAACTTGTAGAAGATCCGACCAAACACCTACAGCAACAAATTGCTAATAAAGTCTCAAAAGCAGAAGAACGGGGATGGATATCCAAACAGGAAGCTGATTTCCTCATGAATACCAAACCTACCACCCCCCTTTTTACTGCCTCCCCAAAATTCATAAGACCTTGGTGGACCCACTGGGACAAACCTATTGTGACAGGGATCAATTCAGTCTTCGAACCGCTGCCTAAATATGCTGACCATTACTTGAAGGGATACGTGAAAAACATGCAGTCCTATCTTAAGTACTCCAGAGATGCAATCAACCACTATGAGAATATATTGTTCAACCCGGCAACATCTTTACTACTCGGTCTGGACATAATCTCACTTTATACTAACATTCCACAGCAGGCGACCCTAGAAACCATCAAAGAGATTCTCCTCACCAGAGAAGACATGAACCCAGTCCCGACATCCTTCCTGATGTGGTGTATTGAACTAGCCTTGACCAAGAATTATTTTGAATTCACTGGTACATTTTACCAGCAGATCGAAGGGACAGCCATGCGGGCAACCATGGCACCCAGCCTGGTGAATCCTTATGTGGAAATCTTCGAGAAATCACATATCTACAGTGAAACCAACCCCTACAAACAGCACATCTCCAAATGAACATGCTACATCAATGACATTTTGGTGATCTGGACTGGTACTCTAGAAACGGCCCATGTTTTCTTTAACTGGCTCAAAAGCCTCAACAGACACCTCCAATTCACAATGACCAGTGATCAATACACCACCAACTGACTAGATCTCACTATTTTCCATCACCAAAGAGTACTGAAGGTGAAACCATTTCACAAATCCACAGACAGGAATTCTCTCCTAGAGTACTCCAGGCACCACGTGAGGCATCTCAGTGATTATCTCCCATTGAGGGCTATTTTTACGCCTCAAAAGGAACAGCTCCAATAATGAAATATACGAAACAGAGGCTGCAGTCTTGGCCAAAAAACTACGTCAAAGAGGTTACCCGAAGAAACTGGTGAAGAAAGCCGCCAAGCGGGCAGTCAACAACAACAGGGAAGCACTCCTTGAACAGAAACCAGTTAAAGAACAAAACGACAGGCTGGTGTGTATCAACACCTTTACCAACCTCAGCATGAGGATTAAAGCGATCATACAGAAAAATTGGAGAGTTTTTGAAACTAAGGATGCACCCATGCCACAACCCATTTTTGCCTTCAAAAAGAGCACTTCGATTGGCAATAGAGTAAGCAACAGCAGACTGAAACCCAACTGGACCCAACAGCCCAGCCTCACCTCTTTATGGGGGATGAATCCAATTGTTGGCGATTACCCCTGTGGCTCCTGTGGTATATGCAAACTCACATCTAAGACAACAGAGGTTGATATCGGCCCTGACAGACCATGGAAACAAAAAACCATGACGAATTGCAACACTGGCCATGTGGTGTACCTTATTCGCTGTAAATGCGGGCTTCCCTACATAGGAAAAACAACCAGAAAAGTAAAAATGTGACTAATGGAACATTGAAGTTGCTTGAAGAACAAAACGGAAAATGCTCTGATGGTCCAACATTTTACCTCCATGAAACATGGACACGAGGACTTCACATAGACAATTCTCCAGACACTCAAAAGGGGCCCTTTTCAGAATGAGAAGTGTCCTAAATGGCCTGAATGAATCAATAGAATGGAACAAGATAAAAAACTGATACTCTTGATATTAGGGGTTTCCGGTTGTTGCCTGGGGGAGTACCGGGCCAGAACGAAAGTTGAGAGCATACATCTTAGTGAGCCAATTAACAACACACCCATTTCACCCACATGTATCTACAGGGTATGAGAGGGAACCACTGGGGTCCCTCCCCAGTCCACCTATGAGTTTTGACTGTGGTATGTCACACTGCCTGATTATCCCCACTTGAGGATAGCCGAATTGGATGTACAATAGGGCTGTTGTGTTTCACAATATTTATGATTTTTTTCATCAGACTGTTTTTGACGTGACAATGTATAGATGTACCCTGCAATGAGACAGAAGGCAACCTAGGCATAATAACCTGCCTAAGGATGCATTGTAATTTTGGAAAAATCAATTATGTAATTTTATAAAAAAGCAATTATGTATGAAAATTCTGGTAACATTGAGACTTCGGTCTAATATTACACTGTTTATGGCATTTAGCCGTTAGGTGCGCAGCCCCTCACCCTAGAGAGAGCCTTACTTCAACAGGACCGGACTGGTTACTAGGCCCCATACCAACATGGTGCCCAGGACAGCGCCTCCATGGATAGGCTCCGGTTTTCCCTACCAACAGAGAGAGAGGACTTGCAGGATGCCAGGTAACCATAGTTACCTGCACACCAACTCCCCAGCACTTCTTCTAACAGTTCTTAGATCACCGCGGTCAAGACTAACACTCTAGAGGGTGAAAGCAGTCACGTTAGAGGATCTTCATAACCTCTCCCCACGGACGGCTTAAAGGTAAGCGGATGCCCACTTTAGTCTCTACCCCCCTGGAGTACGGACTGCGGGAACACCTGTATGCAAATGCCTGACTCTCTAGGCTCTTTCCACGGCAATGACGAGAATACGCCCTGGCTCATTTATGTCTATCTTTGACAGGAGGGCCATACAGCCCTGCTGCTACTGACAACAGGTTCCACACACACGACTTTGCAACAACCTCTGCAATCTCGTATGAGACGTTTCCACAGGTACGTGTCCACTTAGTGTTGGCATGTACAAGTATGCACATTGATATTTTCACTTGATATTTTCACTTTCTTTTGTGATTATCGTACCACTAAGGTGGAGACAGGGGGAAACTACTTGCGAGGCGCCCCTGGCATACTCCATTCCAGTCTCCAGACGCTGTTAGCTTTTTAGCTTTTTAGGCGACCCCCAGTGCCACACAGTACCAACGAAACGGTACTGAGAAGACGGGCAGCCATACTTTGAGATTTCTACCTCCTGACACATTGGTTGGTTATACCACTCTCCAACACAGCAAGGCCAGCAAGCTCCCACTACAGGTGGGTGCTTTCCAAACTTTGCTTACCCGAACCTATGCCCCGACCATACAATGTTTGACACAAGAGAGCCACGCGCTCTGTGAGCGTTAGGCTAAATCAAACCTCTGCTTGTCTTTGCAGCCACACAGTAGGAATATTACTGGTTCCTACCACAATTCAACAGAAGAATTTACGCCCCCACAGGAACCCTCCCAAGGTAATTTGTTTATCCTAAGTTTGAGGTTCCTAGTTCATTTAGTGAACTCATAGAGACTGACAATAACAGTATTAGCTTACAGAATCTCTCTCTCTTTTTAACATGGACAGGTCGTGGTTGTTTGTTCATGTTCACCTTCACTCAAGGTGGAAGCAGAATAGGAATTTGATGCACATTACTTCCTCCTGATGAAAGTTCTGTATATATGACATTTTGGAACTGAAACATGTCGAGACTAGATGTCTCTGTATAACAACAGAGCTATAACATCAACATCAATTGTTAAGTTACTAATGACTGCAAATAATGATTTACCATTTCTGGCTTTTTTTCTATGCTCCAATTGAAGGTTAGCCATTTAATGGCTATATGTCACAACAATTTTTTTTGATGACACATATTTTTTTATGAATGTGTTAAATAATTAAAACTTTTGATTGTTAAAATGTTTCACCTTTGACCTGTACTTTTAAGTTCTATTTTTATATTCCTAAAGTTTGTTTCCCTTGCACCATCTGCATTCAGTGTTGCTGCATTTAAAAACATTTTTGGGGTGTGCTGCTTAGTTCAAATGTGGGTGCTTTTGTTTCCCTTGCACCATCTGCACTCAATTTTGCTGCATTTAAAAGGTTGTTTGTGGTGTGTCGAATTTGAATTTGGGTGCTTCTGTTACCAGCTGCACTGTGTTTCATTCAGTTGTGCCTGATATCGAACTTGGCTGTGTGCACACGCTGCATTGTGTTTCACTCTGCTTTACTTAAAATCGAACACGGCTGTGTACATGCTGTTACCATTTTCATTTTACTTTACTACCTTTAAAAATAGTGTCTGCTGTTAGTACATCCTGCATTAACGTCCTAAACGTCCTACCTTGTATTCAGTGCCTCCCCCCACCCACTGTCACCCACCCCCTGTGTTTCTGGACGCCCCCCCTCCTTGTGCTTCAATACATCAGCCTGTTAAGTGTCCTCCTCACCACTGCAGCTAGCTATGTCGCTATCTATCTCTCCTATCTTCTCTAACTGCTTCTCTATTTCCTATACGTCTCACATCACAAAATCTGTCCAGAAGAAACTTAAGAAGGACATACTGGGCTCCAACCCAGGCCTTCCTATTAACTCAATGATGTTCCCTTTTACTTGCACACACCCTGTCCCTTGCCCACATCGTTCAGTCACAAATCTGGTGCCATTCACCCCATGTAATTTCTCATTACACCAGTCACATTTCTTGGCCCTCAACATCTTCCACTGCCCTGGCTCACATGTAGACAGCAGACCATCTTGATTTGCCAGCCAGCCTGTGGCAGACACGACAAGAGCCATGGTCGGGGTCTTGTTGGGATTTTCTGCAACTGGGTCTTCATTTGGACAATACAGAGTGAAAGATGCAGAGGAAACCGTGCTTTTATTGTGCTCCTAAATTGCGCTTAATTAGAAAGTCGGCTGTAGGGGGGCGTGGCTAGTTGAGCACCATATTGGATGCACTTGATGGAAGCTCTGTGAACAGCCTGGTAATGTAGTCCCCCTGCCCCTCTGCTCCTGCTAAACCTACCACAATCTGGGCCCCCAGACTGGTGGAGGTTCCACGTACCAATCTCGACCCAGATCATGATCTCCTGGCCTTAGACGCTGAACATTGTGAGGCTGAGTAGGATCCTCATGGCAAAACAAGATGGCACCTTTGTCAAGGTCCGAAGTGAAATGGGAGCCATGCTGATTCCTCTTTTGATCTCTTACACATCCTGTATTTATGGTCCTCTCCCTGCAATCATGCAATGTGTGTCTTGGGGGTTAAATTAAATTTGAGGACTTGGAGGAATGATGCTTATGCCCTTGCCCTAGCTCTCTTGTCGCATGGTGGTTGAATTGAGGCCTCATTTGTACCACTCTACCATCCAGTTGGGCCCCCTGGCTGTAGCCTTTGCACTCCCTCTTAGGACAGACTCAGACCCCTATAGCACTTCCTCTGTTTTATGCTGCCTGCCCATTGGACCCATCCTCTGATCAGAAGGATGTCTACGAAAACACCCGAATCTGGCAAAGGGGGTGACATCCTACCCCTAATGCACAGCCAGGCCCAGGTCAAGGGCAACAGAGTGGAGTAGCTTGTGTAACAGAATGCCTCCCAACACAGATTGTGGACGCTGACTTGAAGCCCAGCATTCCCAATCTATTTTGCTCTCTTCTACATCAGCCTGATGATCGGGTTTTGGAGCTCGATTGCACCTACTATGTATACTCTTCTACCCAGCACTTTACAAATCGACATTCAACACTGCTTCAATCGACTGCTTGGTGCAATTTAATCTGCTGTGGGGGTCATAAGGGGCTGTCTGGCCCTGGGGGCTCCACCCAGGACTGTAACACACTGGTGCCCTGATGACTGCAAGTGCTGGTACATTTGAATTCTTCTGATGAGCGCCCTTTTCTAAGGGATCCCTTTGATGAGGCCTGTCCAGTCATGCAGTCATTGATTTTGTCGAAGGGGAACCCTAGAATCTGTTCTCTCTTCTGCTGTATGTACTATTTTGCTGTGCTTGGGATTGGGTTCCCTTCAGATTCGGGAGCAACCCGGGGAAGGACTGCACTGAACTACCCCGACAGCCAGCTCGCATTGGAGTGACTTAGGACTTCTCTTTATGAGGGTTCGGTTTGAGGAGGGTTCTTTGTGTTGGTTTTGGTTGGGTATGGGATTGTATTTGTTTTTGTGTTTTGGAGGTCTGTCGGTACTAGATTTCAAAGTGATGAGGAGAATTATTCTTTTCATTTGTTGATTTTATGTTTGCTCGCCCGGGGGTGGATTCACAGTTTTCTACCTCTTTGGTTTGATTAATATTGGCTGAATGATTTAAAATAGAATCCCTCAATGTGCAGGGTCTGAAATCTCCGGTCAAGAGGAGTCCTGTGATGAGTCGGCTCCGGACATCCAAAATTAACATAGATGTGCTTCAGGAGACTCATCTGTAATGTCAGGATGAAAGTAGGTTATGGAGCAGATCATTTTCAAGGCAGCATTTTTCTTCATCTGTGGTTATGAGGATGGGCGGTGGCAATATTACTCGCTAGGAACATTCCATTTGTTGGTGGGAGTGTTCGGTGAAATCCAGAGAGTTGGTTAATTTTCCTGGAGGGCACCCTACTAGGCCATCTTGTGGCTATGGTTTCCCTGTACCTCGCCAATGAGAATCAGCAAGAGTTTTTGCATTCCCTGCTACCCACACTTGCCTGTTTCGCTGAGGGGCAACTGTTGATTGGCAGGGATTTTAATCTGATTTCAGATGGTGAATTTGACAAGATGACCCCTCCCCCACCCCTACAGCACACTATAGGAACTGCTTGGTCTTGATGAGGGGCTAGCATGAATTGGGTTTGGGGGGTGTCTGGAGGCTCCTCCATGGGCAAAACAGGGGATATTCATTTTATTCACATGTACATTGGGACTTATCTCGCATTGACCTTTTCCTGCTCTTGCCTTTTCCTTATTTCCTTATGTCTCAGACTTTGAAATCAGCTCCAGGCTGTTTTGTGGACCACTCTATGATCTTGCTGCGATTAAGGCACCAGCCATTGTCAGTCTGCACCTGGAAACTGTATGATCCATTACTCCAAGATATAACAATTTGTGCCGATATTGCTGCAGCTTTAGAAAATGACAGGGAAAGGCTGTCCCTAGGTATCCTCTGGGATATTATGAAGGGCGTCCTACATGTGCAATTTATCAGTCGTTGCACGGCCTACATTTAGATCTAGGAAATCAGCTAGAATTGATCTTAAATTCCAAATGCATGACTGTGTGAAGGCCCACATGCAGACGCGCTTGATGAAGGCTCTCAGGGAATTATGTTTGCCCAGGGCTAATTAGGAGGTGCTGATAACATCTGAATTGTCAAACGCTCTATTGCATATGAAGCAGTATTATTATCTCTGACTCCAAAAAGTCACATTTCTTATTGCACCTCCATAGAGGTACTCTGCCTTTCCTCTCAAAAGTTCATTGTCTCCCAAGCTCTGGTTCCCTCCAGACTGGATTACTGTAACAGCCTCTTTCTAAATCTACCTGCCTCCACTCTCCGCCCTTTACATTGAATCCAGAACAGGACTGCAAGACTTGTCCTTGGCCTCAAACCCTGGGATCATATCTCTCCAGCCCCAAAATCCCTTCATTGGCTCCCAGTGGATGCAAGGATTACATTTAAAACCCTCTGCATTGTCCACAAGGCCTGCTGGGGCCTGGGTCCAAAATACCTTCAACTATCCTTCCATAGATACCTCCCTTCTCGAACCCTTCACTCCTCAACTTCTAACTCCCTCAGGATTAGTCGTTTTGCAAAGAAATGAGCTGGGTGTAGATCTCTGTCTTCAGCTGATGCCTCCCTTTGGAAAAGCCTCCCAGCCATCTTGAAACTTGAGGAAAACCATCTCCGGTTCCGGAAGCATCTCATTGCCTCTGACTTTGCCCCTTCTTCTCCCATGTTAATCTGTTTCTTCTCTTGGCATCGTGCACCTGGCCACCCTCTATCATTTGGGCCCAGGTACCTGCTCACCCTGCCACCCTCCTGCACTGCCTCCAGGCCACCCTCTGCACTAGAATTCTGTATCTGTATCCATACAGTCCCCCTTCTCACTTCTTCTGCAGTTATCAGATATACCTTATCTGACTGTCACCTGCCACTTTCTGGCTGAACTACCATGGTTTATCACCCTTATTTATTTATTTATTTATTTATTTATTTTATTTAATATTTATTTCTGTTTCTCTCTTCTGTTCCGCACTTTCCACTCCCCCCCTTCCATTCACTTTCCCCTTTTCCCTTTTCCATGCAAATGCGCTTTCTTACATGTCACTGGGCCTAGTAAGATTGCTGTTTTCTTTTCTTGTTCTCCTTTGTTCCCCTCCATTTTGCCTGGTCATGCTCTGAAACACTTGTGTACGAGCACGATATAAATAAAATGTAATTTTATTTAATTTCATACTCCAGGCAAAAGGGCTAATCAGCTTCTGGCAAGAAAATACCTTTAATGCAACGACAATTTAGCAGGAAAGAATCATAGCTAGATTTGAATTTGCCCAATTGCAATTTTTACTCTGTTAAAATGGCCAATGCATTTTCTGGAAGCTGCCTTTCTGTGGAGAAGCAGGCTCTCCACCTGCCTCCCCCTGCAGTTCACTAGCCTGGCCTAGATGTTGTACCATGGACCCATGGGAGCGGGAAAGCAAAGCCAGCCATCTGCAAAGGCCTACTGCCAAGGCCTCCCTCAGACCCTGTCTGGCCCTGTCAGGCCGTGGAAGACTGCAATACCATTGCAATGGAGTACCGGTATGTGCCTCTATGCATCTCCCTGATCACTATTTGTATGTACATATGCTCTGCGTTTCCGCTCCATAGAAACATTCGCCCCTCACCTTTTCTGCCTCCCATGGTATTCGATTCTCCTCCATTCACCCACCCCTACCTCTCACTCAATCAGGCACCTTCGCACCTGCAAACAGGCTTGCTGCCCTCTGCCCACAGGACCTCTAAACCTTGCCATGACCTTACTAGGCTCAGCCGCATATCCACATGCACAACCCACCCAGCGGGCCCACTCGCCTACCATCAACACTCTCCTTGTGCAACAAATGCCTCCAAGCTTGTAGTCTTGCCCAAAATGCTGCTCTGCATTACACCATGATGCCATCTGGCACCACATTAGGCGCCCACTGCTCCCAGCAGCCATGCGCCTCACAGTGTCACTTGAAAGCAGCTGATCAGAGTCATAGAGTCTCACCTCTTCTTCCAACCAGCACTAATATCCTTAACTCACCGCTGCTCTCCTCACTGACTCAGTCCGACAGCCTATATGGTGCCTGGTGCTCCGCCATGCAAGCAGCTGATCTGAGTCATAGAGACAAGTGAAAGTCTTGAATGCCTCTGGCTACTATTACCCTAATTACCTCCAGGTGCTCGATTGCACCACAGCCCTTTGCTGCTGCTTCTCTTGTGACCTACCTCTGCCCCGCCTCACAGCTGTCCTTGCTGTCCTTCACTGACTCCCTAGCAGCATCAACCTATTTACTCACAACAACCACCTCAAAACGCTGCCCTCCAACATCTAACAGGGGAACTCTTGACCCAATGGTTGCCCCAAGACCCCCCACAGCCACCCACTTGCACACCTCTCTACCCACATACCCTGGACCCCTCTCCAGTGGCAATCAATTCTAAGGCCAGCCCTACACTGCCAGTTTTAAACACCAGCAGCACCCCAGATGCCACATTACTTCTCACCCTAACTCACACCTGGAGCCAGCTCATCCTCCTCACCTCAACACCTGCCCAGAGCTATGATAGTACCCGCAAAACTGCCAGCAGCCTCCATCCACACCCACACCGGATGGGGCTTGACATCCCATGCGCTCGGTATATGTGATCTGATCACCTCATACAATCTTGACATTTTAGCTATAACAGGAACGTGGCTGCATGCTTCCTCGGGGCCTACCCTCTCCATTGCAGTGCCAAGCAATTACTCTGTCCTATGCAAAGTTAGAGTGGACTCCAGAGAAGGAGGAGTGACCATTATATGAAGAAAATCCCTAAACATTAGAGAAGCCAATGTAATGTCCATTCAATCAGGTGAATTACTGACTCTAAAATTGTCTCTATCCCACACCAAGACCCTAACTATTCACCTAATCTATCGTCCCCCAGGACCTCTACTGCCCTATAAATAAGACATCACGCAGATCCTCTCAGTCAGTGCTAAGCCTCTACAAAAATAGCCCTCATGGAAGCATGTTAATCGAGGCTATAATGTTAGCATTGACCCTAATGCCCTAGCCCTAGCGAACGTCCTAGAGGCCTTTGGTTTCACACAGTGTATTCTGCACCCCACACACAAAACAAAGGTTGCATCCATGATTGGCTTGCGGAATGGACCTGCAATATCACTATCACTACTAATACACAGTGCCCGTGATCAGACCACAATATCATCAGCTTCACCATACCTACTGAGATACTCCCTCACTCTACCTCGGCACACCTCCCAGCTGCACTAATGATAAACTCTAGGAACATTACACCAGCATGCATCCTGCTCTTACCAACTGCTATCATTAGGACTCAAATCGCAACTAGCGACCGATCGGCCAATCTCTCCTTAACTCAAGCCATCAACACCATTTCTCCTCTAGGTCTACGCAAACCCAAATCACCTGCCCATATAAATGGCTGGTTCACCCTAGATCTCAAGGTACTCTGCACTAAGAAATGGGCCTCGGAAGCTGCGTGGAGGAATGATCCACCAACATACAACACAGCTATCTTCTCGACCTGCTCCAAAGTCTACAAACGAGCCATACTCAATGCAAAAATGTCCACATATAATGCACAAATCGACAAGGCTAACTCATCTACCAGAGAGTTATTTGCCATTCTTCGGGAGCTGGAATCCCTATTCCCCCTCTAATAACTGCTTTAAAGACATTCCTGGTGCACATACATTCAAACTACCCTGCTTGACAAAATATCATCCCTCCAAGAAAAGATCCTACTAAAGAAAATCAACTTAGCTCTACTGGTTTGTCACCCAATTTTATACCCACCCCTGCCCCACTCCGTACACTCCCCTTCACTTTCAAATCTGTTTTCTGGACCAGAGATAATCCAAATCATAACAGACCTCAAACCATTGAGATGCCTAGGGGATATCTCTCCTGCCCCACTCATTAAAGATTGTGCAGAAGCCGTGGCACCCCTTGTGTCCTCACTCATCAACACCTCTTTCTCGACCAACACAGTCCCAACTAACCTCAAAGATGCTTGGGGACCTACTACTCCTAAAGAAACTCATGCTATATCCAAACACCCCTACCAACTACCGCCCCACTACAACAGTCCCTTTTCACCTCAAAATCTTAGAAAGAGCAGCAAATCTACAGATTCAAGCTCATTTGGAATCCAATAACTCCTGGGCATACATCAATCCAGGTTTTGGTCAGACCATAGCACAGAATCAGCCCTTTTAGACGTTATGACAAAACTGGATGAAATCAAAGATGCTGGCAAAATGGCTCTCCTCCTTTTGCTGGACCTCTCAGCTGCCTTTGATCTGGTCGACCACCAAATCCTCTGCAATTACCTTGCCATAGGAGCCCACTTCTCTAAGGAAGCCACCCCCTTGGATCCCATCCTTCCTCTCCAACAGAACCATGAGAGTCTTCTCACATTCCACCTCTGCACAACCAGCATCAGTCACTTGTGGCATCCTGCAAGGTTCTGGCATGTCCCCTCCCCTCTACCATGTCTTCACAGAGACACTTTTCGACCTTCTGGACTCCCAAGGTATCTCATACACAAACTATGTGGATGATTCACAGATCCTTCTACCCATCTCAGGTGACTACACTACGGATTCCAACTCTCTTGAAACATTCTTTCACCCCATCCAGGCTTGGATGGCATATCACTCACTTTGTCTAAATGATGATAAGACTGAACTGCTCTTGGTCTGCTCTCGAGCCCAGCTAAACAAAATTGACACTGCATACAAATCATTCATCATCGATTACATCTCCATACTGAAGTGGGAGAATGGAAGACCAGGCTCCCGACCTTCCCCTCTCGCGCCTGGCCTAAAGGATCACGGCCCAGACACCCGCCACGAGAAGAGTTTGCCCATCTACCAGACGACCAAATACCCTGGTACAGGAACATACGGATGTGTCCATCTGCCTGCCCAGCAGCCCGCCCTGGCCATGCCGACACCTGCGGCACGGATCAACTAGACTAAAACCTACACGTCGTTAGAGATGCCATGACGACCTAGCCAACGGTCAGCACACCTGTGCAAATATACACACCGGACACTCCCGCACCAATCTACACGAAGAATATACTCAGTGCTATGACGTAGGCGACAGACATACTCACGGACGTGCATCTTTATTATTTTCCACATAGGCTCTCAAAATGAAGAAACGCAAGACGCATCATGAACCCATCTAAAGAGCTTGCTTACGCTTCTCCTAAAACCAGGTGCCATAATGAGAAATATAACGAAGACACGATACTGGTCATAAGACAATATGATACTATAACCTAAAGCGCCTGTGCACCAAACGGTTCCACCTATACACCAGGCCTAAGTAGGCCGCAAGCAAGAGCTTCCATGGACGTTAAAAGAACAAGAGTCAGGTTGCTGATCCTGCAGAATGAGCCCGGCGAAAGCAGACAGCCAAGGTCGCAATGTTGCAAACCCACATTCCGAAAGCAGACCATCAAGGGCATGATGTTGCAACCTCGCACGCCGCACACCAACGTCAAAGTCACACCTGCAAATTAAACCAGGCACACAGTGGAAAAACAATATTAATTGTGCAGAATTCTGCCTCAAACACGGTCCCACCTCACGTGACCAAGCCGAACCTGACAGGATGCCAAGACCAGAAAAGGCATCTGGATCCCTCGTTACAAGACACAAGGCAGATACAATTAAAAGGCTCAATGGACATCTGCGACAGTGGGAGTAGTCGGCCTTCCAGCTTATGAATAAGTCCTCACATTGTCTGCACGTACTCATAGTGAAACATTGTTGCAAATGACAGGTACACCGAGAGCTGGGAACAGCGATGGTCCCAGACTGGGAAGCTCGCGGGCGCACCAATCAGAACATGGGGCTCTTATCACTGACGCCATTAACATTAACCAATCATCAGGGGTCTTCATGTAACAATTCTCATGTATCTAATTGTAGGGACAACCCAGATATATCACCTGACTAACCCTTGACCACTAACATTGTTCTCTATACGTATGCTATACTAACCCTACCACTCGAGCAACCAATTAAGAGTGGCGATAGGTTTTTTGCTAACTTTCCAAGGTGACGCAAGTAGCGCGTCATACTAAGGTAAAAAGGGCCTGAGAGCCCCACGATTGTGTGTGTGTCAGGACGGACGCGTACGATCCTTGACCCATCCCTGCCGTTTTTGTCTAATAAACAGCAGAGTCACCTTGCTTCTTGCGTGTGTCTCATACTCTATCTCTTTTGGGATATACGGGAGGAGTTGGGGCCTCCCTGCCCGGAGGTCTGCGGACGGCCCGGCCGACCCCGGCAGAATTTCCCCCCCAACAAGTTGGAGGCACTGCTGAGATCTGTTTAAGATCCGCTTTTTTTTATTTTTACTTTTTTAAAAGGTACTCCCGTTGCGAGGAGGCCCGGCGGCCCGGCCCCCTCTGCCGTTGCCCCCTTCTGAGGACTACAGGACCATCGCGGAGCTGCGAGAAGACCGGACAGCGCAATCCGGATATTGGCCCTCGGGAGCCGGTTGAGAAGTATCCCGTCCGCGGTTGGCGAGTGTCCAGACGTGGTCCAGACGAGGGGAGGTGGCGAGCCACTTGGAGGGGTGCACGCAGTCGAGCGGCCCCGCATCAAGAGAGCTTGGTGAGCATGCCACGCACAACAAGCAATGTGAGATTGTGAGGGAGGGGGGAGGAATTAAATACGGGAGGTGGGAGGTGTTGCACAGGTGCGCGGCGAAGGTTTGACAATTTAGTGTTGGCAATGGAATGAATGGTAGCCGAACGAGTGCGAGAGCAGTCGGCTACGTTACGCGAGGGGGGGGCGGAGCACGAAACATCACGTGCGGCCGCTCGTAGAAACTGATTGGCCTAGGTTGCGACTATGTGTAAGGGTGGGTGTGTGTGGTTTCCTACGATTTGGCATTTATTGATCAATGAGTAGATGAGGATCCCTATTGTTCGAGCAAGAAACTCGATAGGTAGATGACGTTTCCCTGTAGGCGGTAGCTAGTTAGTTGCCCAATACGGAAGATAATTGGCTGGTTAAGCCCTCCTGTCGAGGGGCATATCACACGCGAGGCGACGCAGTGTGCGCAGTCCGATTATATTATTGGTTACCTTGTTCCAGGAGTGACAGGAAGACAGCTGTAAGGTTAATGGGGGTAGATTGCAAGTGTATTTTGAACTTAAAGAATATATGAAGAACTTACCAGTAGCTCGAAGAGATCGGTGACGTCACCAGTAGGGCTTTCATAGGATATCGCGAGCACAAGGCATCTTCGTTTTGAGAGTGGTGGGGAAGAGAACTGTGGTAAGGGAGTGGAAACGGAGATAAACGGTAAATGAGTTGATCGGGGAAAGGTGAAACGGGGGACGTGGCTGCGCACGGAGAACGCCGGCCACGGCAAGTGTAGAAGAAGGAGGAGGAGCACGTGAAAATAGGACGACTGTATAAGAACGTCATAAGGGGTACGCAGCCGCAGGGGGCTACGTGCGCCTCGGCCGCAGGGGGCCGTAAGGGTGTCGTATAAAGAAAGAAAGACAGAAGAAAATATACAAATGTAAAATACTATATTTTTTATAATTTTCTTTAGCGGACTATCGTAAGTCCCCAAACTTACGGGGCCAGGTAACGATATAAGGCTGTATATTGTAAACTGCTAGTGAAAGAACCACTACCAGATAGGGGAAGGGTAACAAGTGGAGCGCTACTATGTCATACGGGACAGGATCGGGAGGGTGGGGGAACACCCTCACTACCCCACTACAACACATATGTACAACACTGCCACCCCATAGGGAGAAACTGATTAAGTATAGCATAGAATGGACCCAGGGGACGGATAACAAAATGCTAACACCGTGGCCGCCTAATGGTAGCTTCGATCAATATGCCCAACATTCACTATTAAACCATCTGCACAATACATACAAGGGGAAGAAGTTGGCAAACCACGTGGAGGTGTTTAACTTATGGAGGATGTTCCAAGGGTCCCGACCAGGACCAAATGGAATGTTCACTATGGGGAAATACCGGAAGAAAAAGAGATTAAGGAGGAAGGAGAGGATGGGAAAAAGGGGAGTGAAGACCCAAAGAACACGGGGAACGAACAAGAGGGAGGAGAAAAGAATAATACATCAGATGAAATAAAAAAGGAACCGAGCAACGAAATACCCCTAGCAAAAGGAGTGAAAACAGAGGGAGGGGGGTTGTACCCTTTAAGAGAATTAGGAGAAATAGAAAGAGGACAGTTAAGGGCGGCTGAGGGATACTCGAACCCGGCATACAGCCCTCCACCATATGTGGCTCATAGGAAGATGCCAGCAGGGGAGGGGAGGACTGGAGAAGAACAAACTGTGGAAATAGGAAATGATGAGTGGGTAGCTGCACAGATATTATTAAAATTACGAAGTTCATTAACAGGAGAAGAGAAGGAGGTAGTAAAGAAAACAGACGAGGATAATACCAGGGAGAGTGAAATGAGGGGGGAAGAGCTGTTACGACAAAAGGAAGAGATTTTGGAGGAACGACTAGCAAAGTTAAGGGATGAGCAGAATGAATTGATCAAACAGCTCGAGAGGGAGGAGAGAGAGAGAGCGAGGAAAAGGAAAGAAGGTAAGAACGAATTGGAAAAATAAGGGAACGAAATGAGGAGCAAAGGAGAGAAGCTGAAAGGGTAAAAGCAGCAGCAGAAAGGGTATCAAGGGTAGTGCTGCGAGAAAAGAAAAGGGAAGAAGAAGAAAAAGAAAAAGAAATGGCAATGTGGAAGAGGAGATTACTATCAGAAACAACTAAGAAATACGAAGAAGGGAGGGTGATAGAGAGTATAGTAGAAAGAGAAAGGGTGAAATGGGAAAGGAAGAAAGAGGATGAAAGAATATTGGAACAGATGAGCAGTGAAGTGATGGAGGAATTAAAAAGGAAAAGGGAGGAAAATAGTAGGGAGATGGAGGAGAGAAATGAAGGAGAAAGAGAAAATAGGAGAAGGGAGAGTGAAGCATGGGGGGATGTATATAGAAACACAGAAGTAGCAACAACATCAGCACAAAGGGGAGCGGTTGATAAAGGAGAAAAAGGAGAACTGGACCTAATAGACTTACAAACTGTAACAATCAAGGGGAAAAAGACCGAGTGGGGGGTGCCGTTTATGACTGACTTTTGTAGTGAGGAAGAAGAAGGAGTGGAGAAGGAAGGAAGAAAAAGTGAAAGGGAAAGCTTAGATAAACTATACATCACCCGGACCAACACAGACTCACCATGGATCCGTAGGAGAAAGGATGAGCTGGAGAGAAGTGAGGAGGGAGAGCAAGGAATAGCGGAAAGACAGACACATGAGGCCGCACCATCCCCATCATGCCCTCCCCCATCGCACCCTACATGCTCAACCACCTCACGCTCGGTACGCACAATAAAACTCGCGCCCTTCACAGACGAACTGACACCCTATGCATGTCTGCTTAGGGACCTCCCTAGGCGCAGGCAGGAAAGACTAATACACATGCCCACATTAAATACAGGAAATGATGGAAGAAGGGGAAAAGATGGAGAAGAAAGAGTTACAAGCAGGGGAAATACGGACGAAATTGACGATGTAGAAGAAAGGGAAGAGAAGGAAGGGTGTGAGGACTCGATATTATGGAATACAAAGGGTAAAACGAGAGATAACTTAATGCCACTTCTGGAGAGAGGAGGGGTTAGACCACAGTATGTCCCTTGGAAGCATACAGACAAAGAAAATATAAAATGCAGGCTCCCATCATTAAGTGGAGGTGCGGGTAAGTGGATATATGAAATGGAAAAACACACCGCAGGACAGAAACTGGCAGTAGGAGATGTAAAGGGCCTTCTAATATCGATATTAGGGGATACAACGGATGACATTTGGAAGAGAGCGGGATTCCCTGGGGTAACAATAACAAACACATCGCATGATGGGGCACCATTCGCAAACTGCAGACATGCACTTTGGCAGGCACTGAGGGTACAGTACCCAGACACATCAGACATAGGAGCAATTACCTCCCGCAAGATGGGTGAGAATGAAGATCCTGTTGATTATATCCAGGAAATCCAAGAGAAGTGGCGCATGGAAACTAGAGAGCAATGGGATAAAACCCCAGCAATATTTTATCATATACTAGTACAAGGGCTCCCAGAAGGAGTTCAGAAACAACTAAAGAAAGTAGTGGGAATGGAAGCAAAACCATGGCCAGAAATACAACTGACTATAGTGCATCATTGCAGGACATGGCAGGGAAAAATGAAACAAAAGGAAAAGGACAGGAAAACGGAAGAGGCTAAACTAGTACAGAAAAAGCGTACTAAATACACAATGGAAGGGGCACTAATAACTACGCCTACAACAATGACCCAAAGCCCCACGCAAGTAGTGGCTGCACAAGATTCCTCCCAAATACCACCGTCACAGACTATAACACAACAGGCGCCGCCACTCCAACCACACACGACCAACATGGGAGGAGGACACCCAATGCCAGGAGCTGGGTATTATAATTATAACAGGGGGAGAGGAGGAATTATGAGAGGGAGAGGATACGGATATAACACCCAACAGCAGGTGGGAGGACTTAGAAATTCCTACCCCACAGGGCAACCAGTATACCAGGACAACACAGGGAGCTTCCCATGGCAGAGTAGGGAACCACCGGTGTGTTGGAGTTGTGGACTATTAGGGCACATGTCACGCACGTGTAGAGTTAGACCAGGAACACCATCATGGAGTGAACAGGGACAACCAAGGCCCTCACAGGAACAGCAGGGCATACAGCAACAGCAGACGTTGCAACAGGGAAATGAACAACAACAACTAATAACACAACAACAGCCACAGACATATTCACTGCCACAACAACAGGTAGCGATGACACAACAACCCCAAGCACAACAAACGCAACTGGGTAGGGTGACGGTCTTGGGACACAACCTTTACACAGGAAATGGCCAATCGTTGTACCCTCAATAGGACAGCCCACAGACGGCCTTGGTGTGTCCCATCCTGTCAGTAACACCTAATAGTGCGGAGGAACCACGCATAGAGGTAACGATAGGTGACAAAAAATTATCATTCGTTGTTGACACCGGGGCGACGCGGTCTTGCATAAGGGAAGGTAAATTTAAGATGTCAGGCGATGCCATGAACACCCAAGGATTCTCTGGGGCTAGAGGGTTGGTTCCCTTTACTGATAACATTCCCTTATCTATTGGAGATTATGACCTGTCAGTTCCACTTCTATATTATAGTGCCTCACCAGTAAATATACTGGGGAGAGACATAATGAACAGGTTGAATATGACGATCTCCTTTACTGAGGACGGCATAATTTGCTCTACTCCAGGGATTAACATGCTCACAGCACGACAGATTATGCAAGCATACTGCGGACAGACAGCGATTAGGGCGGAGCCAGTAGATGGCGAACTATTCCAGTATGGGACAGATATGGCATTTGCATGGATGCCAGGGATAGAAGGGAAAATATGGAGGAGGCCAGCAGCCTATCTGTTCAGACCAGAAACACCTGTTAATGAACCAGAAGGAAAGGTGGTTCTAATGGACATTGAGAGCATTATTGCAACAGCTGATTACATTGCTGTACATGCCCAAGACAGAGAAGGAAGAGCATGGAGGGCAGTGATAGCACTAGCAGAAGGATGTAGGCTCACCCAGGTGTCAGATGAGGAGCTGTTCTCAGAAGAAAAGGAGGAGGGTGAAATAGTGTTTATGATGAGTGTGGAAATATGGCTAAGAGTGGTTTACAAACAAGTAGCACAGAAAATTGCAATGGCACTCGAGGCACCCACATGCACCCCAGTCCCCTTCTTTAAGGAGGATATGTCAAAGGTACCCAAATCATTGTGGACTACTAGCCCCTATGACGTGGGGTGCATAAAAAGTATAGGGGGAGTAAGGATAAAATTGAAAAAAGGTGCAATACTCCCCAGAGTGAAACAGTACCCACTATCAAAAGAGGCAGATGAGGGCATATATGAAACCATAACAGCCCTTATAAATAATGGCATATTGGTCCCCTCAGAATCACCATGTAACACGGCTGTATACCCAGTGCGCAAGGCTAAAGGGGGGTCTTGGCGCTTCATACAGGATCTCAGGCCCTTGAACAACATAGTAGAAGCAGAATATCCCATAGCAGCAAACCCGGCCACAATATTGTGTGGCATTCCAGCAGAAGCATCACGATTTACAGTGATCGACCTTAAAAATGCTTTTTTCTCAATACCATTGCACCCAGACTCACAAGATCTGACAAGCTTCACTTACAGAAACACAAAGTGGAAGCACACCAGATTGCCACAAGGGTATTGCGAATAACCCTCAATTTTCAACAGAGTAATACAGATGGATTTGGGTAAGTGGAAAGCACAGTGTTGCAGTATGTGGATGACATAATAATTTGCAGTACAAACGAAAGAACATGCAGAGAGGACTCCTTAAAGATGTTGACAATATTGGCTGAAAAAGGTTACAAGGTAGACATGGAAAAGATACAGTACTGTCAAGAACAGGTACTTTACATTGGTCAGCTTATATCCCAACATGGAAGAAATATTGCACCACAAAGAGCACAGGCCATTTCAAACACTCCAATGCCACAAACAGTGAGGGAACTGCAGCAGTTCCTGGGGCTGTGCAACTACTGTAGAGCATGGGTATTTGATTACAGTTCGTACATAGGACCCCTGCTTGAGGCGTTAAGGGAAGCTAATAAAGGGGAGAAAAAGCTGGGGTGGACGATGGAAATGAAAGAGGCTTTTGATGAATTGAAAGATGCAATATCAACTGCTCGGTACTGGCATCCCCAGACTATGAGCGACAATTTTTTATATTTTCACATTGCGATTCAGCAGTAATGAAAGCAGTGAAAGCAGTGTTGGCTCAAAAAACAAGCATGGGCTACAAACCAGTAGCATTTTACAGTGGCCACTTGGACCCTGTGATGTTAGGTCATTTCCCTTGCGAACAAGGTCTTGCCGCAGCTGCTTTTGCGGTGGAAACAGCATCAGCAATAACCATGGGGTGCCCAACTACACTGTTTGTGGAGCATGCACTATTTGCAATATTTAATAAACCTAAGTCCACCCTAACCACGCAGAGGGCATCAGGTTATGAGATCATCCTATCCAGAGCTGAACTATCAATTGTTAGATGTAGCACGGTCAACCCTGCAAGGTTCCTGGCAGAAGTACTTGAGGAAGGAGGTTATGCCCACGATTGTACACAAATAACTGAAATGTACTCATGTACTAGAAAGGTTGAAGAAAACGCACTAGAGGGAGGTGAGCTCCTGTTTATTGATGGGTCATCAACTATCGACCAAAGGGATGGTATAAGGAGGACTGGGGCAGCAGTGGTAAAAATGATGGAGGTACCGGTGTGTGTGGCTATGAAATGTGTACAATTACCACAGCATTACTCCGCTCAAGCAGCGGAATTAGTTGCACTGATCTTGGCATTGAAGGAAAGCTTTGACAAACGAGTGACCATATACTCCGACAGCGCGTATGTTACATCCACTGTCCACTCAGGGCTGTCGAAATGGAGAAGAAGAGGGTTTAGGAGAGCTGATGGCACTCCAGTGCAACATGCCCTCTTATTGGCTGAACTAATTGAAGTAATAAATGACCCCCAAGAATTAGCTTTAGTAAAATGCACCGCACACACCAATGGTGAAGACCACGTCTCGAAAGGGAATGCAGCAGCAGACGCACATGCGAAGTATGCTGCATACTTTGGTGAGATATGGAACCCCCCAGAGTCACAGAGAGGGAGAGGGAGGGGAATGGCTAAGGAGATGTTGATAAGAGAAGGGTACACCCATCTCCCAGACACACAGATTATGGAGCTACAAGCGGCTGCACCAATGGCCGAAAAAGAAATATGGGTAAAAAGAGGATGCACAATGTCACCAACCGACGCACTATGGCGCTAGGGTGGCACTGGAAAGGTTGTAATACCATTGGCACTTTTGAACACCGCCCTGAGCCAACTACATCATCCAGCCCACACAGGCAAGGAAGTAATTGCAGCACGAATTAGGGAAGACTGGTTCTGCCCCGAGTTAAATTCTCATGTGTCAAATTTTATCAGCAATTGTCTCACATGTCAACAGTTTACGGCCGGCCATATTCTAAAGGTGATAAGAGGTACTATACCCCGGCCAGAGGGACCTTTCCGGCATCTCCATATTGACTATGTTGATATGATCAACATATGTCAAGGAAATAGGTATATGATTGTAGTAGTATGCCCATTCTCGAGGTGGATTGAAGCAGGGCCCTGTTCACACCCAGATGCATTTAGAGCAGCTAAATTCCTAGTGAGGGAGGTCTTCCCCAGGTGGGGAGTGTGCGAGGTGTTAAGGTCAGACAATGGCCCACATTTCGCAAACGAAATGTTCCAGCACATCACATCCTTGCTGAACATCAAGCATAAATTTGCATGTGCATACCACCCACAGGCCAACGCTGTATGTGAACGCCTGAATGGCCTATTAAAGGAGGCAATTGCAAAGATACAGCAAACAACAAAGAAGAGTTGGTTATATTGCCTTCCATTAGCCCTATTTGAGCTAAGGAATAGACCAGGGTCCGACCACCACCTCACCCCTCACGAGGTGGTTACCGGACGTCAAATGCGCCTTCCCCTAACGCCAACATCAAGAGCATTTACCGACCACGAGAGTACAGCGAGTGTTCTTGGTGATGAAATGTACCAATATGTGTCTTCTTTGATTACTAGTGTAGTGTTTGTGTCTCAACAGCTCAAGCGCACGCGGGGCGGGTCTAACAGCAATCAACAAGAAGACGTGGATAAAGAATTGGAAAAGGAAAGACTGTGTAAAGTTGCTAAAGGTGACCACGTACTACTTCGCAATTTCAACAGGAAGTGGAACAGTCCACGATTCACTGGCCCCCATCTGGTAGAGGAGGTATCAACGAGAGCAGTAAAGCTACAGGACAAGCGTGCCTGGAACCACCTACACGATGTAAAGATCTACAAACTCCAGACCCGCCCCAGCGCCACCGACAGGTCCATTGGGAGAACAAGAACAACATCACCAACGGAGGAAGAGAGTTCTACCACAGCTAACGGCCTAAGTGTTCCCATACCCTGTCACTCCCCAGATTCCCCAGGGACAATAACTGAAGAAGAAAGGGGTGATCCCCATACTGCCCACCCCATGGTCACACGCTCAAAGGGTAAAGATACTTCCGCCAGTTGAGCCCCAAACCCCCTGCCCATTGACCCCTACCCCCACTGCAGTAATAACTGAACTGAAGGACATTGTCTTGCACACGTACACATGTAAACACGTGAATGCTCTCTTTTCTTTTCTCTCGCACATGCAGGAACTGCGTATTATTGTACTGCTAAGAAAATAGATAACTAACAAATTCACTGCCCAGGATTAGATGGTACCCTCAGACGATAACTACCCAGAAGAATTGTCACACCAATTTGTATATGAAATAAAAAGGCCAACGTACCTAAAAAGAAGAAGGGTACGTGTCTACTACACAGCATTCCTCTTGGCCATAGAATATTCAATGCCCCACCTCCACCCATACTTGCCTGTCCTAAGAGATAGATCGCTTAGATTAGCGTGGGAACAGCTCTTCGCCTGGGCACTGAATGACTATTTGATAGGGAGAGCTTAAAAAACAACAACTAACATTTAATAACCAGCATATTGAGAATTTTCAGGCGAGCAACTTTAACGTCACAAGAATACGCTGCCGGACTGCAGCAAGGTAAGAGCAAAATGCCGGTGAAATTAGCATTTGTAATAAAAATAATAGGGATTTTGATGATCACCGGGTTCTTGGCTGCCTCTGTATGGCAACAGCTATGCTATCAATATTATTGCTGTACCCAAACCTAATACACCCCCATCCCCAGCTTCAACAGGTGTTACGTCAGGTGATACTAGTAAAATTGCACACAAGCAAAATAGAGTTCAACGCAGCACATACTCAGATAATAAAGGTATTGACAATTATATACAAGATTCAGCACACGTCTCAAACAACATATGGTACCAACACATGACCCGCATCGGTAAGCAGACAACAGAAGACAGCTGCTACGTTTGCTCATTAATACCATACGCCATGAGCGCTTCTCGAACATTCGTTGCCACAGAAATAGATGAAAAGACAGCACGATGCATAATATACTTGGCACTGTTCCAAACGAAAGGAAGATTTCAAGGGACAGTGGTGCATATGGTGTGGAAAACACGAGACTCATACCCATATGAAAACAACTTCCTCAGGACTTATTTGAGTTACCACAAGAGCAGTTTACATGCTGAAGCATTCAGATACATAACAAGTGGTCCTGAAAAAGGGGAAACAAAGAAAGTAACACTGCAGTATTTACCATGTGATTGGTACGCCACTGAAGTTCCTGGTAAACCAGGATGTTGGGAGAGGCCACTGGTGACGATAACGGGGAAGGTGTACCTGGACAACAAATGGGAGATAGGAGTGATTGGCAGAAACATGGTAACAAAAGAAACTATTTCAACTATCGATGCACACAACCACAGATGTTGGACGACTTGTATCAAGTACGTACCCATGCTCACGTGGATAGAGACGGATGAAGACCCAATAACAATACTGCCGCTGACTGTGCCTAAGGTATGCTACCAACATAAAGGAGAGGTGGACGTAGGATACAACACCAACTGTGCAAGCGTGATGGAGTTACCTGAGGGGGGAGCAGGAACAGCAGTGATAATGGACCATTACTGGGCCTGTGGAGAAAAGGCATACCATACACTGCCCCCTCTGTGGAATGGTGTATGCACGATGGTGCACGTCAATGTACCATCACTAGTGGTACCCCAGAAGCATGTGAATGTGGCGAACTTCCCCAAAATGGATGAAGGGGACAAGAGGAAGAAGAGATCAGCACAACCTCAGGAGGGGCCAGAGAACAGGAACAACGGCAATGATACTGTCCTAAATAGAAGGAAAAGACAAGGAGAACCTCTGACAGGAAATTACCTATGGGGAAGGTCGGAAACGGCACTCACTTCAATTCCGCCAGAACACAGACTATTCAGCAGAGCAGCAATGTTCTTCTCCTCAATAATACATCCGGGACTGCAGGCTTAGGCAAACGCAAAATGGCTCCAGATAACTAGATGGGAACTAATGATGACCATCAATTCTACAGTAAATGGATTCAACGCAATAAAAGAGGAGCTGCGAGCTATAAGGATGGTAGCACTTCAGAACAGATATGTATTGGACCTCCTCACAGCCATGGAAGGAGGAGTCTGCGCAAAGATAGGACAATCATGCTGCACGTTCATTCCTGCCAACGATGCTGACAATGGTACACTGACAGAAGCAGTTTCACAATTGGCCCAGATGCACTCCAAAATGATGGATGAAAGTAAAGGTGTGAAAAAGGATGAGAGCTGGTTTTCAATATTATGGTCATGGATGCCATCTTGGCTGTCAGATGGACTGAAAATTATAGTTGGTTGTACTATTTTGGCTGGAGCTACACTGATCATAATAAGATTTTGGAAGGCCCGGAAGGCACACACCACTGACGAGTTGCTTGAAATGGTCGGTATGCACCCCTTGATGCCAGCAGATGACGGCCAACACACAGGCACAATCATACAAGAGAGAGAGAAGTTGCGCAACCAGATCATCACCAACCACCTGGACCCACCATCTGTGAAGATCGAGAACCCAAGAAACCCCAGGAGCTACATAGGGAAATGGGTATACTGTACTCCTGGAGGAACCTGTGAATATATGTATTGGTCATTTGAAGATCATGTTAACCACTATGGACATTTAGGAGGAATAACTAAGATATGGAGAGTAAGAGGAGATAACGAAAAGGATATGTTTGTGGTCGACAAGTCGACCAGAGGGGGGACTGAAGTGGGAGAATGGAAGACCAGGCTCCCGACCTTCCCCTCTCGCGCCTGGCCTAAAGGATCACGGCCCAGGCACCCGCCACGAGAAGAGTTTGCCCATCTACCAGACGACCAAATACCCTGGTACAGGAACATACGGATGTGTCCATCTGCCTGCCCAGCAGCCCGCCCTGGCCATGCCGACACCTGCGGCACGGATCAACTAGACTAAAACCTACACGTCGTTAGAGATGCCATGACGACCTAGCCAACGGTCAGCACACCTGTGCAAATATACACACCGGACACTCCCGCACCAATCTACACGAAGAATATACTCAGTGCTATGACGTAGGCGACAGACATACTCACGGACGTGCATCTTTATTATTTTCCACATAGGTTCTCAAAATGCAGAAACACAAGACGCATCATGAACCCATCTAAAGAGCTTGCTTACGCTTCTCCTAAAACCAGGTGCCATAATGAGAAATATAACGAAGACACGATACTGGTCATAAGACAATATGATACTATAACCTAAAGCGCCTGTGCACCAAACGGTTCCACCTATACACCAGGCCTAAGTAGGCCGCAAGCAAGAGCTTCCATGGACGTTAAAAGAACAAGAGTCAGGTTGCTGATCCTGCAGAATGAGCCCGGCGAAAGCAGACAGCCAAGGTCGCAATGTTGCAAACCCACATTCCGAAAGCAGACCATCAAGGGCACGATGTTGCAACCTCGCACGCCGCACACCAACGTCAAAGTCACACCTGCAAATTAAACCAGGCACACAGTGGAAAAACAATATTAATTGTGCAGAATTCTGCCTCAAACACGGTCCCACCTCACGTGACCAAGCCGAACCTGACAGGATGCCAAGACCAGAAAAGGCGTCTGGATCCCTCGTTACAAGACACAAGGCAGATACAATTAAAAGGCTCAATGGACATCTGCGACAGTGGGAGTAGTCGGCCTTCCAGCTTATGAATAAGTCCTCACATTGTCTGCACGTACTCATAGTGAAACATTGTTGCAAATGACAGGTACACCGAGAGCTGGGAACAGCGATGGTCCCAGACTGGGAAGCTCGCGGGCGCACCAATCAGAACATGGGGCTCTTATCACTGACGCCATTAACATTAACCAATCATCAGGGGTCTTCATGTAACAATTCTCATGTATCTAATTGTAGGGACAACCCAGATATATCACCTGACTAACCCTTGACCACTAACATTGTTCTCTATACGTATGCTATACTAACCCTACCACTCGAGCAACCAATTAAGAGTGGCGATAGGTTTTTTGCTAACTTTCCAAGGTGACGCAAGTAGCGCGTCATACTAAGGTAAAAAGGGCCTGCGAGCCCCACGATTGTGTGTGTGTCAGGACGGACGCGTACGATCCTTGACCCATCCCTGCCGTTTTTGTCTAATAAACAGCAGAGTCACCTTGCTTCTTGCGTGTGTCTCATACTCTATCTCTTTTGGGATATACGGGAGGAGTTGGGGCCTCCCTGCCCGGAGGTCTGCGGACGGCCCGGCCGACCCCGGCAGAATTTCCCCCCCGACAATTCCGTTCTCTCATGTTTATTTGTTTGTTTGTTTGTTTTATTAATTTGTAATGCGCACCAGACCCGAGGGTAAGAGGGCGCAGCAGTACAGGATATGCAAATCTTGGGTTACATAATTACATATTTGCACATAATACTAAAATACATAAAGCCAATGGCAGTAAAACAGTAAGTTATATACAAGATATAATGTAGGTAGTATAAAGCAGTACGGGCAATAGTGCACAGAGCAAATTGGTGTATGCCGGCTGTATCTGTAGTCAAAATATGCAGGGTTACATGAACTAGGGGAGGTAGATAATGCTATGCATGGATACATATAGTGTATGACTAGTGGCAGTATTGCCGTTCATAGTGCACAGATTCGGGATAATCAGGTCATATCTGTGTAGCAACTACCCACTAATAGGCAGGACAGGGGGAGTAGAGATACAGGATGTGGGGTGTGGAAACACAGGTGGAGAGGAGAGAAGAAGACACTGGCTAGATGGTTGATTGCTTCAAGTGATTGATGTAGTTGGATCTGAATTTAAGGTAGGAGTTCTCAGCACGTCTAACGTGGGGCAGTGAGTTCAATATTAGGGCCGCGTGGACAGGGAAGCTGGTAGCAAGCTAATCTACACCTGCAGATATCTTCTGGCCCTCGACAGTCCTCTCACAATTACGAGAGCACTAACAGGGTGCAGGCTCGATCAATTCAACTCTATATTCACTGGCACCAGCGGTTGCAACATCAACAAGCTTCAAATCATTCAAAACAATGCCCTCAGAGCAACCTTGAAAATCCCCCAAAAATATCACATTTGCTCAATCAGGAGAAACATGCATTGGCTGCCTATCCATAATAAAGAAAATGTCAAATGTATTTATTTCTATGTATTTGAATTTGTCGTGCATCGTGCATCATGAGGCATCATGGCGCTGTTACAGGAAGTTTGCTCAGTACATACATGCGTGAGTCAAAACAATACAGAAACAAGGAAGAGTGCATTGCAGTAGTCGAGCTTGGTGCCTACTGTGGTTCTAGCCATTGAGAGCCGTTTTTTGATGGTTAGGAAGGGCTTGACAGCATTGATGATCTTTGTGGTGAGTGCAGCGGAGGAGGCTATTGCATTGACCTGGTGTGTCATGGTCATGGAGGAGTCGAGGTGGACCCCTAGGGTTTTGACAGATGATGACATTGTGATGGTGGTGTTGTCAATGTTGAAAGTGCTGTGTTGGGGGAGAGTTTTTCAGAGTTTCTTTGGTTCCTTCCACCAGGATCTCTGTTTTATCTCCATTTAGAAGGAGGCCATTTGCTGCCATCCATGTTTGTATGGCTGTGTAAATCTTAGTTAGCGCAATAGCATCATGTTTGTATATGCCGGTTAAAGGGAGAAGGCATAGTTTGTGTAGGCTATGTCACGTCGATCCAGGTCATTGAACAGGGGGAGGGTGAAGATGTTGTAGAGGGTGGGTGCCATGCATCAGCCTTGTGGAACACCACAGTGTATGGTAGTAGGAGAGGCACAGGCGGAGTCTGAGAATACTCTCATGAGTCTCCCTTTGAGGAATGACTCAATCCAGGTGTGGCTTGTGGAGAGAAGTGGGCCGCATTTATTAGTTGCTTGCCAAGGAAATCATGGTCTACAAGATCAAAGGCAGCCGAGAGATCTAGCAGAAGGAGAAGTGCCGGTTTGCCTTTGTCCATAATGTCACCTGATTGGATTTTAAAGAAGAATGGGACGGTGACGATGGGTCTATAGTTATTGGCTATTTCAGGGTCCAGAGAGGTTTTTTTTAAGAGTGGGCGAACCCAAGCTTCTTTAAGGCTGTCGGGAACTGAGTTGGTTTGAAGGATGTATTGATGAAAGTTTTTAGAAAGGGGGCAAGGGTTTATGCATAGTGTTTCATTAATTTGGCTGAACAGTAATCACCTATGCAGTTAGATGGCTTGATTTTGTTGACGATATCTAAGACTTCAGTTTCAGTGACCTCCATCAATGAGAATGTTTTTTTGTTGTTAAGAGTGCTTTTAGTAACTGGGTGGGGACTTGGGTTGGCTTGTTTGGAGAGGTTTTGTGATGCTCTTCTATTTTGTTTTGCAGTAGCTCAATTTCGTTTATTAGACCTGTCTGCACGCTGGTACACCTGGTTTTGTCTTTGACAATCTCGTGAGACTTACGAACTGGGATTGATAGCTCTTTCAAGATGGCAAAGAGTTCCTTAGATTCAGAGGTGGCGTTGGTGATGCATTCGTTGTAGGAGGACGATTTGGCTTTCATTATTGCTTTCTTGTGTTAGGAGGGTAGGGTCTTATAGGAAGATAAAGTGGATTCCTGTGGAGTTCCTAGCCATTTACTTAGAGCTTTGTGTTTTTGAGTTTGCAGTTCGTTCAGTTCTGCGGAGAACCAGGTATTACAGTGTTTGATTTTTTGGGCTTTTTTCCTTTGTAGCAGTGCAATCGTGCTGACTGCTGTGGTCAAGGTGGCGTTGCAGATGTCCGCCAGAACCAAGGGGTCTGGGGAAGTTGGAAGGTTGAGTATTAGCGAGTCAAGGGAGGATCCTTCCTTTTGTAAGGTTCTGTGCACTGCTAGCTGGTGCAGGTGGGATGGGGCTGAGATTTAAAGGTGAGCAGGTAAAAGTTGGTAGGAAAAAGTTTATGAGGTGGTGGTCAGACCAAGGTTTTGGAGTGTTGGAGCTGACATCTATACCACAGTTATGATCTACCAACCAATCAAAGGTGTGTCCTTTGCAGTGGGTGGGGGTCAGGATTTTTTGTAGGAAGCCAAGTTCCTGTAGTGCTTGGGCCAAGGATTTGGAGGGTTTGTCTTGTTGGTCATTAAGACCCAGGTTGAAGTCGCCTAGAAGAACTGCTTTGGTGAAGTTGTTGAGGTTTTCGCTTAGGAGGTGAATGAGATTATCATGGAAGTCTGCTATGAGGCCTGGTGTGTGGTAGGCTAAGTGTAGGGTGACAGTGGTGTTAGGGGAGATAGAGATCTTGACTGTGAGGGAATCAGTCTTTTTGCCAACGTTGGAGGGGATTTGTCTGATCTCTAGGCAATCTATGACTATGAGGGCTACTCCACCCCCTTTGGTTGTGTGCCTGTCTTGCCTAAAGATGGAGTGTCCTTGTGGGAGGGCTAGTGCAATGGCAGGACCAGCTGCTTCATGGAGCCAGGTCTCTGTGACTGCCTGGATGTCTAGGTCGAGATTGGTGATGAGGTCATGTATTTCCGTGGCATGTGCTGGGAGGGATCTTGCGTTAATGAGTGCACATTGCAGGTTGGTGGGGGCTAAATTGTTCCTTGTTTTGATTTTGGCTGGATGGGTGGGCAGTGCTGCTGGTGTGAAAGTTCTGTTAGCATTAGGTGGGCTGGAGGTGGTTGGAGACATGGCCTTGTGGGGGAGGCAAGAGCCTAGTCTGGCAATCCTTAAATTGAGGGGGCAGCAAATCAGTGGAGTAGTGCGAGAGGCAAAATGTGTGATCCATTGAAAGGGTGATAAATGGTGTGAGGTGTTGGCGGGGTCAGCGTGTCAGTCTCTGTGGTAGGTTTGGAGTGAGAGGTAGGGAGGAATTTGGTGGGTGTTATAGTGAGGGATGAGGCAACGGTGCCCGCCATAGTGAGTGTTGTTCTCTGTGGGGAGTGAATGGTGGGTTAGGGGTATGCACGCCCGGGGTGAGCTGGATACCTGTGTGTATAGTTGTGGTGATGGGCTTAGAGCTGGCTAGGACAGCTGTGAGGCAGTGTGCGTGGGGAGCTGGTAGTGGGGCAGGCTGGCGTAGCGCAGTTTGGGCAGGTAAGTCTATGCAGAAGGGAGCAGTGCATAGCCATTAGAACTGGCCCACTACACCTTATGGTGGAGAACAGGAAAAAAGTGTGTCTGAGGCAGGCAGAGCAATTTAGAGTGCAAACAATTGGGGCAAACATAGAGTAATTACAGTGGGGCCTAGGTGCCAAAAGCAGTTTGAGGCAGGCAGATCAATTTAGAGTGAGTGCAAACAATTGGGGCAAATGTACAGTAATTACAGTGGGGCACAGGTGCCAAAAGCAGTCTGAGGCAGCAGAGCAATTTAGAGCGAGTGCAAACAATTGGGCAAATGCAGAATAATTATAGTGAGGCACAGGTGCCAAAATCAGTCTGAGGCAGGCAGAGCAATTTAGAGCAAGTGCAAACAATTGGGGCAAATGCAGAGTAATTACAGTGGGGCACAGGTGCCAAAAGCAGTCTGAGACAGGCAAAGCAATTTAGGGTGAGTGCAAACAATTGGGGCAAATGCAGAGTAATTACAGTGGAACACAGGTGCCAAATGTGGTCTGAGGCAGGCAGAGCGATTAAGAGTGAGTGCAAACAATAGGGGCAAATGCAGAGTACATTACAGTGGAGCCAAATGCAGTTTGAGGCAGGCAGAGCAATTTAGGGTGAGTGCAAACAATTGGGGCAAATGTAGAGTAATTAGAGTTGGGCACAGGTGCCAAAAGCAGTCTGAGGCAGGCAGAGCAATTTAGAGCAAGTGCAAACAATTGGGCTAAATGCAGAGTAATTACAGTGGGGCACGGGTGCCAAAAGCAGTCTGAGGCAGGCAGAGCAATTTAGGGTGAGTGCAAACAATTGGGGCAAATGTAGAGTAATTAGAGTGGGGCACAGGTGCCAAAAGCAGTCTGAGGCAGGCAGAGCAATTTAGAGCAAGTGCAAACAATTGGGGCAAATGCAGAGTGATTACAGTGGAGCACAGGTGCCAAATGCGGTCTGAGGCAGGCAGAGCAATTAAGAGCGAGTGCAAACAATAGGGCAAATGCAGAGTACATTACAGTGGAGCACATGTGCCAAATGCGGTCTGAGGCAGGCAGAGCGATTAAGAGCGAGTGCAAACACTGGGGGCAAATGCAGAGTAGACTACAATGGAGCACACATGCCAAATGCAGTCTAAGGCACGGGTACCTAGTGGAATCTGGTACAGGCAGAACAATTTAGGGTGGGTGTTGTGCATGATACATGGGGCACATGTTGTGCAAGCCTGGTTGCGGAACTTAAGTGCGCGGCTGCAGTTAGTTACAGCATGGATCCTGGTCGGTATAATGGGCCGATGCAAGTCAAGTTTTGCTTGGGGGAAAAGTATGAGTCAGTGGTGTGTACCAATGGTAATAGTACTTACAGTGCACAGTCAAGAGGTGGCGCGATGGTGACACAGGCAGAACCCTTAGTGATGCCCTTGGTAGAACGGCTGGCTCAAGTCTTCCGGTGACCCAGCATCACGGAAGAAGGACGGAGCGGCCTATAGACGTTGGAAAGCATTGACTAGACATGTAATAAACATTTTGACGATGGCCATGTTTGGATCCTCCTCATGGGGAATGGCAGTCTACATACAGATTGTATAACTCTGTGAGTGCAAATGGCACAATGAGGCACTCAGGGCAGTGTGGATTCAGAATGGGGGCATGCTAAGTAGCATAAGCTTACCCAGGATCACAGGCGCGGGCAGAGGGGCTCCAGCAGGGTTCCTGGTCCAGCGGGGGAAAGCAGCAGTAGCAGGGGGCTCCTGCCCTCCTGATGGCGAATGAGGTGTGCCGGCACAGACAGGCAGCACCCTTAGTGACGCCCTTGGTGGATACCTAGACATCACCCACATGTGCATCAACAACACCGCACGGAAATACCTATCAACCAAGTTCAACAAAACCCAAACTTCCAGAACCACTCGATCTACATACATGACCATCTCACTACTCCTAGATACAAACATTGCTGAAATCAAGACGAGTGCCTCGCCCCATCTATACAGAATCTGAGCAGGCGTTGCAGTGGCGTCTCTAGGCTGTGCCAACTTTGTGCTCCCCATCTGAAGGAGGCAGATGTGGGCTCTGATTGCTGTGCTTGCTCTCTCTCTATAGAGAAAGCCATAATAAAACAGAAGGGGAATGCTCTTCTGGGCTGACACCGTGGAACGATCAGGAGCCAGGTATGGGGGGCCCCACTCTGGCTCTTGGGGGGCAGGATGCCAGGTATGAGGCTTGCAATCTTGGTGGTGGGGGGCAAGATGGCAGGTATTGATATTGCAAAGTGAGTTGTGGGGTCACAATGACATTTATTGTGTTTGTGCTCTGGGTGGTGGTGGGGCAGGGTGGCAGGTATTGGGTTTGTGGTCTGTGTGGTTGGGGACTGGATGCTAGACATGGGGCTTGCAAACCTGGTGGTGGGGGGCAGGATTCCAGGTATAATTATTGTGCTGCAGTTGGTGTGGAGCAGGATGCTCGGTAAGGGGCTTGTGCCCTGTTTAGTGAGTGGCAGGATGCCAGGTCTGGAGCATGTCTCTGGATGGTGGGGCCCGGGATGCCATATATGGGGCTGGTGCTCTGCGTAGTGGTGGGCAGGATGCCAGGTATGAGGCTTGCACACTGGCTGGTAGGGCCAGGAGAATGCTAGGCATGGGGATTTTGTTCTAGGTGTGTAGGGGTGTAAAATGCCAGATATGGGCTTGTGCTCTGAATGGTAGAGGGGCAACATGCCCCAGGTATGGGGCTTGCAATCATAGTGGTGGAGGCAGAATGCCAGGTATGGGGCTTGTGCACTGGTGGTGGTGGGTCAGGATGGCAGATTTGGGGTGTGTACTCTGGGTGGTATTGGGCAGGATTGCATATATGGAGCTTTCAGTCTTGTGGTAGGGGGGAGGATGCCAGGAATGGGGACTGTGGTCTGGGTAGTGGGGGTAGGATGATGGGTATGGGGCCTGTGCTCTTGGGTTGGGATGCAGAATGCGGGTATGGGTATTGTGTTCTCGTTGGTGGAGGGTCAGGATGACAGTTATAGGGCTTGTGGTTTGGGTGATCAGGGGCAGGATACCAGGTATGGGGATTGTGCTCTGCGTTGTAGGGACGCAATGCCACATATGGGGCTTGTGCTTTGGTGGTATTGGGGCACAATGTCAGGCATAATGCATGTGCTCTGGGTGGTCGGGGCAGGAGGGCACGTAGGGGGCTTGTGCTCTGGGGTGGTGCAGACAGGATGCCGGGTAAGGGACTTTTGTTTTGCTTGTGGTGCAGCAGAATGCAAGGCATGGCACTTGTACTCTGAGGCTGGGGGGTCCGATGCCAGGTATGGAGCTTGTACTTTGGGTGGTGGGGACACCATGCCAGGTATGGGGGTTGTGCTGTGCTGGTGGTCACGGTAGGATGCCAGGTATGGGGCTTGTGCTCTAGTGGTGGTGAGGCGGCACTGCCAACTGCTGACCGCACTTCTTGTGTTTCATTGTTTGATCCCATGTCTTGCACTTGCTCCTCCTCCCTTTCCCCTGGCACTTCTCCCCTTACCTCACCCTCGCACTTGCACAATCTCAATGTCACTCAGACTAGTAAGATCATTTTGTCCCCCCCTTGAACCCCTCCCCTGCCTCGCCGCGCCTTGAAACACTTGTGTATAGGCGTGCTATAAATAAAATATCATATAATATCATCAGGCTTGTGTTCTGTTTGGTGGGGGGTAGGATGCCAGGTATGGGGCTTGTGCTCATGTAGTGGTGGTATTGGATCATTTGGGTTTAGCCTTGTGGGGTTCTACCTTCCATATGAGTACTCTACTGACCATTAAATAGCTCTATTAGGGCATTTGTATATTATTGCAGCCAATGCAAGGCTATGCATTACCTATGGTATATGACCAGGTATATGTTGGAATTATTAGTTGATTTGAGGCTGCACTTACATCAGAACATGGCATACTGGGGCGGGGTTGGGCAAAGGTGGCGTAGCATTGTTGCAACTGGCATTACATTGACAGTGATTAAGTAGAGTTGTTTGAAACGGGCAAGGCTATGCTTAACTGGCAGGCTGACACATTATGCTGAACATTGCAGTTTTCAAGAGAAACATTGCTATTTAAACATTACCCCAGGCAAGTTAGCACTTTTATTACCATCTCCCTGTAATTGAACACCACAGGTCACCCTGAATTTACCCATGTCAATTTGGGAATAACATTCACATTTTCCAAGTTTAGGTGGCTTCCCTACTTTTGCCTGTGGCCCTTTCTGTGCACCCCCTAAATTGGATTTCTGGAGATGCCACTGAGGCCTTGCAACACTCGGTTCCTTCGAGTATGGCTGAAATCTGAAGGTTTTTTAAATTGTTTTCTTACATTTTGTAGCTCTGGCCCAGGGAGCAGCTATTGTACATAATTAAATAGTACAAATTCCATTTCTACCATCACTTTAAAGGGGAAAACTACACCTTTTTACATCACCACAGGTGTCGTTGGACATTCTGAAAGAGCTCTTGGCAGAGCTGGGATTCCAGAGATAACACCTCTGCCAATGGTAAACTTTCAATTTGGTGGGTTTTGAGAAATACCACTGCTGGAGGTGGTAACTTTCTCGAGCAGTATTTAATTTGAAACATTCTACCCAACTTGTTATTTTGTAGTCTACTACTAATTAATTCCAGAATCTTACATCTTTCTGTGTGTGCAATCCATAGAGATAAGGAAATTCACCAAATCATAGGGGAAGCATTCTTACAGAATGAAACCGAGGAGAAATTCTTATAAGCTATATAACGTTTCTTTCTTGGCAAGTAGGAGTCGTGATAAACTGCTGTGAATTGTAATCGACCCAGGGTATAATGGAGCAGGAGTGGTGTCAACATTACCATCTAGATGACAGAATCTGTGATTTAAATATGTGTATTGTCACTGGGTGGTATGAACATGCCCTTGCAGACAAGACTGTTCTCCCTTTCACTCATTAACTCTGGAGGCCCATGTTTGGGGGGCACATAGGCACATCTACAACTCTGCTGAAATTAAGGTGCCCCATCTACACAGATGCCAGAAGACATTTCGGAAGAGGTCAAACCTGCAGAAGAGAGGAAAGAGGTGCTAACAGTGAAGGAGAGTTGGGAGCACCTGACATTTAGAATGGAGTGAAAGGAAGTAGTGGCAACAAGGAGGAAATATTAATAGAAGTGGACTTAGGAGGTGATTATAGCAAGGGTGAAGATGAGGGAGGAGGCAACATTGGAGCGTGGTCCTGCAGAAGAACCAGTTGTGAATTAATGAGCTGGGGTCTGGTAGTCTACAGTCACTATAGAGAGAATGATAAGGTCTCACAGGTTTGGCTATAATATTCAAGAGGCAGCTGTCTGGATCACCTTTCCAGCTTCAATAATGAACCAACCACTCAGGAAAGAAGAGGGTGTGGGAGCTCCAGCAGGCCTGCAATTCCAGAGCAGAGGGTGATGGTATAACCGCCTAGGAGCTTTACTGACCATGCCTGGAACCTGCAACCAACAGGAAAGACATATACAGGGAAAATGGAATTCTGAGGAATTTCCCCCAATACATTTTAAATTGCCTCTGTATATAATACAACTTTTAACAAATTAACTAGTCTTGTCATCTTTGTTGGTCCCCTCTGACTGCTAAGTGACAGTTATTTGTGATTATTGTATTACATTCTAAACCCTTCTTCCGTACAGGTTCATCTAGTCCCCCCCACACATGTCCCCTTACACCGTTGATGCTTTTAATCAAACCTAAAAACAGATTCAACAAGGTTTCCAGGGCCCTTTTCTTTCATTGTCTACATTTGTTGATCCAGCAGGTTGGATCTTCTTACCCGCTTTCTTCAATATTTGCATGCACTCAATGGATAATATCCTCAAATCATCCAATGTATGCTTACATATGTACTCCAATGTCATCCAGCTATACATTGCAATCAGTGACAATGGAGTTCAGGACCTTGATCATCTCTTAGTCATACCAACTCTATGCACCCTGCCCTGCCCTGCATGCATGGGCTCCCCAAGTGCTTCTTAAAGATATCAAAACATCATAATGTATGATGATATTTTCGCAACTAAGAAAGAAAAGAGCTTTGGAGTGTTTTCTTACATTCCTCTCCTCTTCAAAGCATACATACATGTAATGTTCAATTTGCTATTTCATGCGCAAATATCAGAGAAACCGCAAAACCCTGATCGCTTGTGATGTTCTTAGAATCATAACACAATCCAATCAATGATTGCCACCGGAAATATTACAAAACATTAGAAAGGCTGCTGTACTGCTCATGTTTATTTATGTTAAGTGAGACAGCAGCAGATCCATTCAGATACTCCTTAATACCGTTCTGTCAGACAAAGACACCAGTTCAATGCCTTGGTTAAGTACGCACAGTCATTCATGGGAAGACAGTGCCATGTCTACCCATCTTCTTCTAACCACACAGTTCAGGGAGATCCTTTTGCTTATAATCCATGCCATTTACAGGCTCACCCATACTCAACTCTGTCACTTTTGTTGGAAGAAGATTTTCCATAAGAAATGTTATTCCCTGGGGCTCTGTGCCCCACTTTATTAAAGGTAGTGTAAACCTATTGTACCTCAGAAAACTACTATAACCTGGCTTCGCTCATGCTTTGCACTAACCTTTCTTCTTCCAGCTCACGTTGCCACATGCCTTAATGTTTCATTGATATACACGTCCCCTGCACATATTTAAAATATCAAAATTAATATTACCAATAATGCTACTAATATTAATAATCATCATAATATTCATGTTCATTTCGGATGATCTAGCCATAACATGTATATATAATCAATAAGAACATCAAAATCATATTATAAAAGCAATAACTACCAAGCTTTTCTCATTACCAGGTTCAAAGATTTTATTCAGATTTGATAAGGAATCACAACTGCATAAACAATATAAATCAAACACTTAAGGACGATATTGATGAATTTACAAGGAGTGTAACTTAGGAAGAACTGTACAAAGCTTAAGCATTACAAATCAAATATACAATACACACATTTGAAACAATCCTAATAGACAATAGAGTGAAAAAAGTGATCTTATGAAAAACTGTTGGAAAAAATTGTCTAATTATTGAAGGGTCAATCCAAAATGTTCACTGAGACCAAATCCTGACTTTGATGTTAAGGCCAATCCGACATTTAGGTTATTCACCACTGATGGCTTCAAACGTTGAAAGGCACTTCAGGGGATTGAGTCCCTAGTGATTGTCAAGGAAAATAACTAAGAATAATCCATTTTGACAGAAACAACATAAATGACACAATGACATGGGGAAAACCCCAAAATTGTACTTTGATGACATCAGTTGTAAAGCCAGCATCAAAACAAAATAAATACATTAAAAAAAAAAAAGTAGCAGCATGAATAAAAGAAAGGGAGGAGGGCAAATTACAAAAAGCAGGCAACTCACAGTGTTGGCAGTGGCATGACTTTTAGCACTCTTGCTTTCATACCCTTCACTCTAGGCAACAGAGGTCAAAATAATCAGGTAAATGTATCCCAAACAATGGAGTTTAAAAAAAAAAAATAATAATTATGAAGGAGGCAAAGAGTGAAAGGGGGAGTTGAAAAAGGAACAGAAGGATACGCGGACTCCCATACTAATGTGACTAAATCCTAGGCATCAATACATTGCAACAAAAAAAAGTTAATTGTGAAGAAAAGATATTTATTTGATATTCGTGTTTGTTATTGAACATCATGTATTAAGTGAAAGGAACGTGTGTAATTTGTCACTAAGCCCTCCATTAGAGCCTCAGCAGTTTTAGTGCATGAAATACTGCCAGCGGCCATGAACACTGCTGCTGCTGTAAATCCGAGAAGCCGGGCCATATAACTGGATCACCCCCATGACAGCAGTTATGGTATTTCAATCAAAGCAGCAAACATTTCAAATATCGCAAGCACTCGCGATACATTGAAAAGACCGTCACTCTCGGAATACATAAAAAAAAGATACTGTTAGCGTTGGTGTACTTTCAAAATATACTGCTGCCAAGCCTACTCAGCCGTTTGCTACCGAGATACTACTGCTTTGGGAAGATGTAGTCGCTGGAACCCTGGACCCTACAAGCTTATATTGCATCAGAACTACTAAGCATTCCCCTGGGATTACTTATTGCCATCTGTGAGTACATACACAAATAATACTCATACCTACACACTTGTGAATACCATGTTTTTAACCAGGCGTGTGCCCACATGCCACATGTGTAATCATAGAAAAGGCATGCCCAACGGAGCCGAAACCTTATAACACTCAAAATGCCCAATCACCTGACACCCACCTATTAAAGCAATGCCCGCTGGTACTTCCTGTTCAAACAGTGATTGACACAAGAAGACTAATTGCATGTGAAGACAAAGTATTCTCCAAAGATATGCCATGACTGTACAATGAAAAAGCTTACATCACGCAGTACATGAAGTTACCTTTGAGTGCCTACAGAGTAAATAGCTTGCAAAGGTCACCTGCAATCAATAGTAGTAAGGACATCAGAAACAGATGGTATACCACGTCTCAGTGATTGAAAGAACAGGTCCCATCCATCTTGCAATTGTATTTTGTGTTTGTATTTTATTTTTAAGAACAGGGATGTCAATTTTGATCAGAAATGACATGGACTTACAGATTTACAGGGGCGGTGACATTCTCGCTAAGGTTGCTTGTACAATATCTCAAATATGCGAACAACTGATGAACCAATTCATGAAGTTGGAAAAGAACGCAGGGCATGCACCAGCGATCAGATAAAACAAACCGAACTAATGCATATAAGAAGCAGGTGACTTACAAAGGGAACATTGACCTAATTAGGCAAGTGTTGCAAGCTAAGGAGCAGTACAATGTAAATATAACAAATCACATTATTGGCCTTCACTTGTGGGAGTGGTTGGGTCTGCTGCGGAGAATGGGGGAGGGTACAGGTGTGTCTCTGGGTCTGCTGTGGAGAATGGGGGAGGGTACAGGTGTGTCTCTGGGTCTGCTGCGGAGAATGGGGGAGGGTACAGGTGTGTCTCGCATGCTTTCTACAGGACTTGTAAAAGCACAAACACTTTCTGGGTCTGTCGTTGAGTTCAAGTCGGGGACCACACGGGTTTAATTTCTATAAAAACAGAATAAAAATGATGACGTTGGGATGTGGTATACCTGACTGGGTCCAAAGGCGGGGACCTTGTTTCTGGGGTGCACCACACACCTGGCGGTGGCTACTGTTGTCTTGGCCAGTTTTCATATTAAGGCTGTCGTGAATACAGTGTTAGATCTTGCGTACAGGCCACTCAGTGCTGTGTGGGAGAAAGGAAAAAGGGTTGGAAATGCCTCCTCGTTCTGAAGTCATTTTTACAACTCATGTAAGGTTCATTACAGACCTATGCCTACCTTTATTTGTCGTAGGTGTGTTCTCTGATTCAATTTCAGAGTCTGTTTTTGTATGTAGCCCGTGGACACTACTGGGGGCTAGAAATGGATGTGTGTGGCACGTGATAAAGACTACAGTCTGTTACTAGGTTTATCTGCGTGCTGGCGTGTCTAGTTGCGCTTGGGTGCTATGGACTCATTAATCTGTCTGTGTTTAAAATCATGCTCATGAATATGTCGGGGCTACGTCCGATGTCGGCACTGTATGTACTACTGCTTTGTTTCATTCAGAATGCTATCTGTGCACTCCTGATGATTCTGAGAGGGTGTTGTTATGCAAAGAGCCAGAAATACCAACAAACATTTCTCACAAAACAAACACGAGACCAACAACTAGACAGTTCTCGCTATTTTATTCTTTATTACGTGGTTCCACGAGTCCTGACATAGGCCTCATTGCATGGATATTCACGTTACCTCTGGGGTCCCCATACTGGTGACATTAGGCAGGACAGCAAGCAATTTCCGGAGTCTATCAGCATGGATTATGAAAGCATTTTTATCAGAGAGTGCCTTCCCATGGGTGTCGCTACTTATGTCATGTTTGCAGTCTTGGGCACTGGTGCAGTTTGGGAAACCAGAAATATCAATACATCTGACCTATACTGCATGCATGGAATGCTGGGAGATGGGGATGAAATATAGTCATGCTGCAGAAATGCTTCCAGCACCTGGACAAGGAAAATAGAGAAGGTAGGCTGGGACATGCCCTGCAGCATAGCTGTATCTCAAAAGTGTGGGATTGACCTAAAGTATAGGAGACAGGCTGCAGTTGTGTGCAGGTTGAATTCACTGTAGAAGGTGTCCCTATTACCTTCAGTAGGTACCTGGTGCTAGCTCTGTGAAGTTAGACAGCAGTATCAGTGCTGCTGTGTGAGACTTAAAGGCCATATTCAGGCCCTGGAGATGTCAGACCGCTGCATCTTCCTTTGGAAACCTCTCTGCGACGTCTCTCCTCTCGTGTTCTGTCTCACTCACACTTCATAATAAGCTTGTACACCTTTTGGTTCAGCACTATGCTGCCCAGCATGGTGACCTATTGTGTGGATCCATATCCTGAGATGCTTTTATAACCATGTGCAGGTGATGGGATGTAGCCGTGGCTGCTCATGATTAAGCAGCTCAGTTGGTGGAGTGAGAGGAGTGAGCTGCTGACCCTACGAGTATTGTTTTCCTCTCTATCTTTTTGGGTGGTGACTCTTTCAAAAACTGACTTGCCCCGCGGAGCGGCCGCGTAGTCAAGCAGAGTCTGTGGAGTCCGTGGAGGGAGAGGAGGAGAGGAGCTCAGAACCCTGACCTTGGATCTTGGACCCCTGCAGCAGTCCTGTCGACGATGAGCGAAAGCACGCATGAGAGGTCTGCAATTGTGAGGACGTGGGCACAGCGAAAGCGCGGGACGCCCATCGTAAACGGTGCCAAAACAGAAGAATCACACCTCCGCCAACAACAACAAGTATGTCAATACATGTCGTGTACCAGTAGAGGACAAAGTGAGTCTGACAGACAAAAGAATTTAAGTGCTAACGATCGCAACATGAACCTTCCACCACCGCGTAACTTAGCGAACATTGCAAATACCATGGCCGGTGCAAATAATTGTGAACATTTTATTTGGCCACCTGTGAACTTAAGCATGACTAGTGTGCCTGTGACCGGTAGAGCAGCAAACCGCTTAGAGAACGAACAACCGATTGAACACACAGTGTCGCTCAAAAAGCCCCCTCAGCTACGAGTGTAGGCATGGTGTGTTTAAACTGCCCATAACGCACACAAGAGAGCTGGGGAAACTAGGGAAGCAGAAAGTCATGAGAAAGCTGAGAAAATCGGGTAAGTTGATCTAAGAGAAGCAGTACTTCTAACAACACTACACCTGATGTAATAACAGTGGGCCCTATTGTAGCCCCCCGAGCACAGCACCTGGGTATTGCGGAAGATAAAATGGTGGAGGAGGAAATGGAAGTCCGGCGAAAAGCAGCATATGTTTTAGCAACTGGTGCGGAACCTAATGTGGAACTTAATGTTGTTTTGGACAGAGTCATTCAAAATAATTCAAAAACATCACATGTTCTAGAGGAGGAATACGATGAAGTGTTTGTCTCCCCAAAAGCGATTATATCTGGTCTTTCAGGTGGGCAGGCTGATTACTCAGGAATTTATAACAACGTAGAAAAGTCCTCTGAATCCTCTCAACTGCTTATACGGCCAATAACACACATTTATGGAAATGACAAAGAAAATAGATGCAACACATTGGAGGTAGTAAATAAACTACTGCATGATTTGATGCAGTTAAATAGAACTCGCACTCTGAAAACCCAGTCAAAAGCGCTACCGGAAACACACAGTTTTAACATAGAGCCACCTGAAAAAACGATAGAAAAAGCGAGCTTCCGAATGAATGGAACTACAGACCTACGGATGAGTGGATCACGGAAGTGAAGAAGCATTGACATTAGCTTGTCACCCATACTTAACTGTTCTCAGCTAAGAAATAACAAAAGGCTGAGTGACACTGAGCAAGTACCAGAATGTAGCGCACCGAGACTGATGAAACAATAGGAGTCACTGACTGGAGAGGAAAGTGAGGAATCATCATCTGACCCCTCAAATACGGACTCATTGATTATGGAACGCCCATACCCCAAAATAAGGCGAATAAAAAAACTTAGGAACAAATAAGTCTCAACTTCGAGGCAAAAGGACCAAAGACTCTCAAATCCGAAGTCCTTCTTTACAAGAACTTCACACACTAGTAATGGCTTCAATGTCAATATCCATCGCGCCGTTCATCAAAATGTATGAGACAATTAGCGACAAGACCAAGTATTTGACAACATTATTAGCATTAATGAACTCCACATTACTAAAAATTGAAGATGAGTGTCATGTTCGTAAAGGTGCCCAAACAGAATTTAACAAAAAAAGTTAAAGTCTCTCTGAACACCCTGATTGAACAAAAGAAAAATGATAGCATGGAAAAGAAATTGTTTGCAGAAGTGGCACGAGAGGCTTTAGCTCTCTTCAACAATGAGAAAAGAAAAGAAAGTAGTAGAGGCACTTATGACACGACGTTCCGGATTTGCCAAACAAACAAAGTGGAGAATTCCATGCCCGGAAAATCAGATAGCTCCTCTCAATATACAAAAAGTCAAGCAACTGGCAAAATTACAACAGAAAGTACTAGCTGGTCTTCTGAGTCATAGAAAAAAACTGAATCTGACCGGACTAAGATAAAAGATAATAACGAAGTGAATGGGCAAAAGGAAAACAGAGATTTAGTAGGAGTACTAAATTATAGTGCAACAATGTCCTTGGGCAATGTCGATGAGATAAGAATTCAACCAAAAATTGTAACATTACCAAGTACGAACGATGGAAGATCTGGTCCACAAACAAAAACAGCAAGTTTGCCAAATGGACAAGAGAGCGATGTGTCCTTTAGTATGGCACTCAAACAGAGTTTAGGAAAACAAAATCTTGCATTACAAAATATTCAAATACCATCAACTTCGAATGCCCTTGTGCCATGTGGAGGACACTCGCACAAGGAGTTAGATGAGGTGATTGACATCGAGAAAGGAGAAGTTGGAATTTTTTAAATCTTTAAAGGGAACAAAGTGACCACTGTGGACAACAATGAAGCAAAACTAAAATCCCAACGTCTAATCAAAAAGTCTAAAAACCAAACTGTACAAAATACGTGACGAGGCAACGGAGCCAGGAAATTCCTTCGGAGCATAAAACCTTTACATGTAACAGTAAATGGGAAATAAACAGCACTTAAAGGAACAACAAAAAAGGGAAGAAAGAGGATATTAATGTAAAAGAGTCTGAAGTGGAACAAATTTGTTTGGAGGACACTATGGTAAAACAGTCTGAAGTGAATCTAACCTGGTCGGAGGACATACCAGTTGAGCTCCTGAATTTGTCAATTTACGATGATAATGAGGATGATGAAATAACACCTATAAAATGCCATCATCAGAGAGCAATACTGACATACATTCCAAGACAGAAAATGATACTTTGAATCAAATAACGTGTGACAGTACCAGCACTGAGCAAGGACAGAAATCGATAAAACAATCAAGAATGTCTACCATTGTCTGTCCAACGATAACACCCACCCTGGATCCGGAAAGAGTATGTAGCCCAATCTTTGTTACCCTAAATGAAAAATGGGAGCAGTTAGCCGAGATAAACTGAAGGACAACAACACTATGCACATCAATAAAGACAAACACTTCTCCTATGAGACAGTGGATCAAGGTGAAGGTAGCGTGGATGATAAAAGATACAAGACAGCTAGAAACCTTCAAAAGAGGCAACACAGACCCATTTCCGCAGGTAATAAAACACGAAAAGAGCCAGCAACTCCGCCAGAAAGGAAGTGAACAGTGGAGTTAATCAAACGAGGTTGCATAAAATCATCATTGAACATGTAGATAACGACTATCTTATCCTAAATATAAACAACGTTATGAAGTTATTTCATCCAGTGCCATGCCTGAGACTAATTACATCAGATGATCTGAAGGTTGTGGAATTCATAAAAGAAAATAGAAATGACAAGGTGGTGTTGCATGTCCAGTCCAAAATAATCAGTGACACGATTAAGGAAGCTGCACCCGTACTCATGTCTTTAGGGTTCAAAATCTTCAGGAATACTGAGAATCTAACATCATCCACTCAAGAAGTAAGTGGACGACCTCTTAACCATAAGTCCACAAATTATACCTGGAATTCGGAGTACGATGAGAGTACAGAAGAAGAAAAAGGAGGAATGACAAAATCCCAAATCCCTAAACTCAAAATAAATGAAGATACAACACACCGTAAAATTAAGTATCAAATATCGGATGAGTTGCAAGTTCCTCCCAAAAATATCAGAGAGGAAACAAAAACAACAACCCTTGACAGAGATCAAATCAAAATCACTATCGCAGGGGTCACAAGTAAGGGCAGGAGCACCATTGAAGCTGATAGAATAGCAGAAAAACCAAAGACCACGGATGAATGGAATTGGCTGGCTGCAACTCTGAACACAAAACAGAAAAATTAAAGCCAAAAAAAGGAAGATCCAATTGAATATTTGTTTGGATCTTGGAACACAAGAGGATTTTTGCACCTTTTTCAAATAAATTGGCTGAATGGCTTGGAATTGGCTTGTTTACAGGAAGTGTGGGTGTGCCAATGCCCTAACGTAGAGGGATATGAAGTGGCACTAAATCCAGCCATAAAAAAGCATAAATGCCGACCTATGGCTGGCTTATTAACGATTATAAAAAAAGATACAGGATTCAGAATTGTTGAAACTAAGAACCCTACTCCGTTTATTCAGATCATCACACTTAACAAGCTAGGCGACAAAACGGGTAAATCCGTTTCACTGAAGGTAATCAATTTGTACTGGAACCATCAAGACGCCGGCACAAGCATATTTATAGATCAAGTTACTTCTTTTTTAGATGAGATCTATGAAGAAACAAATTGGCCGAACATCATCACATGTGGGGATCTGAACATAGAATGCATCAATCAACAGCAAATGTCCAGTGGCAAAATGTCCCAAAATCAAAAACTCATAAAAGACTGGTGTCGCGAAATGGAGCAGAAGCTTTTCATGCTGAATGGAAACATTGTGGGAGATATCCCACCTGCGGCGACGTGGAGAAGTGGTGATCAGAAATCCACCATGGATTACATATTTGTATCAGAAAGAATGCACACTCGAGTTAACTCTATGCAAGTGGTCCCAATGACACACAGTGATCACGAAATGCTCACAATGAGGCTAATACCACATGATGGACTGTGCGCCCCCAAATGGCATCATTTGGTTGAAGTGGAACCTAACAGAGTCAAAATACGACTGGATGTACACACCATCACCCACATCGCAACTCAATATTGTAAAAAAAGTATGACATTGGAATAGCAGCATTTACTATCTAATTTTGAGGAGAAAAAGCAGGATCTTAAGCATAGAGGCTTTACTTCTAGACACAAATTCAATTTAGAAGTTCTTAAGAGAAAAAGACAGATATGTGGAGAAATTTGATCCTGTCTACGTACCAACAATATCGAATCCAAATAAACAAAAAGAGTAGCCAAACAAAAGTATAAAAATTGGCTTAAAGCGCATAAGCATTTGATGATGCAAAAAGATGCTGAGTTAATGTTGAGTAAACTGAAAAATTAAAATACGGCAGAATTCTAGCGCATTATCAACAGCGAACAAGCCTCCCAAACATCAATTCAAGTTAACTCAGTAACTGAGGCAGATTGGATTTTACACTTCACAGAAGTATATGGCTCAAAAGGTGAAAAAGATAACACAAACTTGCAAGTGCTATCCCGTTGGGAACTTGATTTCCCCGAAGATGACATCTTAAATGTGATCAATGAGACAAGCGCTTCAAGGGCACCAGGGCCTGACGGCCTCTCAAACCATATAATCAAGCAAAATCCTGAACTATGGTCCACCATCTGCTATACGTTATTCAAAAGAATTGCTGATCAAGGCTGCACCCCAAAGTCTTGGAAAAGTGCAATAATCGTACCTATTTTCAAAAAGGGGAATAGAGCAAATCTGAAAGATTATCGCTGTATTAGACGCAGTAGGAAAGATTTACGCAACCCTTTTACAAAGAAAGCTGCGTGACTGGACAATTCGATCCAATCATGTGGACATGAGACAAGCTGGGTTTGTGAAAGGTGCTGGCTACTCACTAAACCTGCTGATATTGAATATTCTAAAAATGGAGGCAAAGGTGTACCTAGCACTTATCGACTTTTCTTATGCGTTCGACAGCATTAATTGCCAGAAACTGTGGGATAAGTTTAGAAAATGGGATTGTCCCTCGAGTTTATTAGCTGCGAATCAAGATCTACCCACAAATACGAACATTAAGATCCGATTAGATCAAACTGGAACTCATTTGGCTGAAATAGACACATTTAGGGGCGTGAAACAGGGATGCCACCTGGCAGCCGTTATATTCGCCTTATTATTGTCTGATATTGGAGAGACAATAAACGGTGTACATTCTTTCCCTCCGAAATTCAATAATACTCAGGTCAGTTGGTTACTATATGCTGATGATTTGACTTTGATGGATACAACACCAATAGGCCTGCAAAGAAAAATAGCTGCAGTTGAAGAATATGTAATGTAAGGTGGAATGACCTACAAAAAATAACAAAAAGTGTGAAATCTTGATCCTGCATGATTTAAGAAATACAGGCAAAATCAATGGCAAAAAATGTAAGTGGATTCTGGGTAAGGAAATTTTGAACATATCAATAAGTTCAAGGTATCTTGGAATGCAACTTAGTGCAAGTCTAAATGACAGCCCATGGGTTGAAATCGTCAAAAGCAAATGTAAACATCTAACTTTGCAAGCCTATGCCTTGAACAAAAAATATTTAACATTTTCCTTAAAGCCCGTACTTAACTTTTACCAGCAGAAAGTAGTTCTAACATTGATTTATGGAGTGGAAAATGCATTTGGATGCCCTCATGATCTGTGGACAACCTTGGAAAATACATTTTGGATCAAAGTATTGCAATTACCAAGGGGCATGTCAACGGCATGCTTACGATACGAACTATTGTTAATATCCATCAATGCAAGAATAAGTTGGAACATGGTGTCACTATTTCGTAAGACCAAAAGAAAGGCAAAAATCCCTCAATTTGAAATGTTTCATGCCCATGAAGTTAACAACACAGACTCCATTTTAGCAAGTTGGAATAACCGCTGTGAAGAGATTATGATGTCGATATAAACATGCTACACGAAAACCCAAACTTGGAAAAGAAAAAAATGTGGCAACAAGATTGGAATTTAACTGAAGAACAGAGGATCCGCTCCAGATATATGAAAGACGTACCATGTGAAGCTAACAATTATGGAAGGGTACAAGCGTATGTTGAACTATTTCCAGACCCAAGACAAAGAGCCCTGTACCTGCGCTTTAGACTAAACGCCTTCCACACATAAGAGAGGCTATTAGTCTGTGTGAAATACGCAAATCTTAATCCAGCATGTAGATTTTGCTTTCAGGGTGAAGAGACCTTGAAACATTTTGTTTTATTTTGCTGAGAATTGCGCTCACCAAGAACAAGACATCTAGGAGTTCTTTTCTTAAAACAATCGACATTAAGTACAAACGATTGGTGGCAGAAGATGTTTGATGGGGTCTATAGGAAGCTAATATATGCACTAACAAGGACTTGAACAACCTGGACGATGAGAAGGTGTAAAGGCTGGGCTCAATGGATTTGTGAAATCGAAAACACCAAATGGAAATGTTCGATCTCTTTTTTTCTTTTTCCTCTTTTACTCTTTCCTTTCACATCGTGCCTTTACTGTAAAATTTGGTTTGGATTCAGAATTTTTATTTTCTTTTTAGCTCGGTGGGGTTGTTTTGATTCTATGGATGGATCCTTGTTATTGAAGTCTGTCTTTTTTTAAAGGTTTGTATAAACCAATAAAACATTTTTTTTAAAAAAAAAGATTGTTCATTCTCCTTCTTCAAAACTCCTCCAACAATTCATTTCATTGATGTCATATTATATATTCTGTACAATTGTTTATTAATGTGAAATTGCATTTCATTATTTTTTGGAGGGGATGATGGAATTACACATGATGAACTTGAGCCTGAATGTTCATGTGGTACACCATGTAGAAGGCTATGCTGCCAATTTACAAGGTGCTTGTGCCATCTGTCCCTCCCTCCATACCTGTGATTACCACCTCATTTAGGCAGGAGGTAATTTTGGAGGACTTTTGGAGGTTTCTAGGCAATTGCTGTTACTGTTGGTGTATGATTTCCAGGTGCACATACGCCAGAAAGAAATGACAATAGCGAACGAGAGGCGATGAGCTGATGGATTCCACAACTCTGTCTAATTGGCCAAACATTAACAATTTCTGAGGTTGGGATAAGCACCTTTTCACATTCAATACTCCATATTTTGCATAACATGTGAAAACATTGCACCTATTTTACATCACCCAGGAAAAAGATCTAATTTACTTTCACTGTCCAGCACTTTGCAAACATATTCTAGCACTGACGTTTGTTTATATAATTGTCCTGGTCCTGGGATATGTTGGGAAGGCTGACAAGTAAGATGACATAACATGGGTTCCACTTTAAAATAGATCCCTCAAATTGTTATATGAGGATTTAGTGAAGCACAAATGTAAGGATTGTGTTGGACTTACTTTTAAGTTGTAATTCTGAGAAAATATGTGTATATTTATTTATTTCATTTGTAGAGCGCTCAAACAACCCAGAGTCATTGAGGCGGTGATACAAAGACCAGTTACTTGCATTCAAACGAAACATTTGGCAGGCAGATCAGAGACAAGTACAGAAGAAAAAAAAGAGCAGTCTAGTCAAACAGCCATGTTTGGAGGGATTGTCAGAATACTTAGTATGATGGTTCATCTCTCAGGGTGTGAGGTGGGGAGTGCCACTGTTTGGCTATGATATAAGGGAAGCATGAGCCTCCGGCTTTAGCATGCCTGACTTTCGGTTGCAGGAGGCAGTGAGCATATGGGGTCCTAGTTGGTCTAGATGAGTGTGCACTGGAGAATTTCTCAGAGAGGTGGGGGCAGTTTTACAGAGGCACTTATGGATAACAGAGAGGGATTTGAAGATGATACATTTACAGATGGGCAGCCAGTGAAGTGCCCTCCTGGATGCAGATGTATGTCCCCTTTTAGGAATGTTAAGGGCTTCTCAGAGAGCATTATGTTGTATGACTTACAGCTTCTGGAGAATTTTGGAGGAGTTGCCAGTGAAAATGACATTAGAAGAGTCAAGCCTAGAGCCAATAACTGCTCAAGCAATGGTTGTACACCTGAGGATAGAAAGGGTCTGGATGCATTTAGCAGTTTGGTCACGTAGGCTGCAGAGGAGGTGACTGTGTTCACTTGGCGGGACAGTGAGAGAGCAGCATCAAGGTAAACACCAAGCAACTCTACTGAGGGAGAGACAGGGACCAGGATGACGTTGAAAAAGAATGCTGAGTTTTAGTCATTGACATTTTTTAGTAACACAGGGGGCCCAACCAGCATGATCTCTGTATTATCCCCATTCAGGCAAAGGTGAATTGCCACCATCCAGGCCTGAATGGTGGCGTATGCAGCATTGAGGGTATTGGAGTCTGCTGCATAGCTGACAGTGAGAAGGAGGAGAATGTGTGTGTCATCTGCATAGTTGGTGTAGGCTATACCAATGGAGTCCAGGATGTCAAAAAGGGGTCTGGTGAAGATGTTATCGAGCATGGGGGATTTGCATGAGCCTTGTGGTACCCCACATGGGATAGGTGTAGGTGAGGCACTGGCGTTGTCCACAAACACTCTCAAAACTCTCCCCTCTAAGAAGGAGGCAATCCAGGTTGTAGATTCAGGGGAGAGGTTAGCCAAGGTGGTAAGGTGGTGACAGAGGATTTTGTGGTCGACCAGGTCGAATACATCTGACAAATTCAGAAGGGGGAGTAGGGCAGGCTTTCCCTTGTCCCTTATATTGTTCATCTGTTTTTTTAGGTCCAGCAGAGCTGATTCTGTCCTATGGCCTGGGCGGAATTCAGACTGACGAATTCCTACGATACGGTAGGTTTCTAGAAAATGCAGAACTTGTAGGTAGGCATCTCTGTCTAGGATGTTCAGTAGGAAGGGGACTGTGGCGATAGGCCTGTAGTTGTTTGGAACTGTGGGTTATAGGAATTTCTTTTTTAGAAGGGGAAGTACCCAGGCTTCCTTGAAACTAGTGGGCACTATTCCTGCAGAGAAGGAGGTGTTCATGAAGGTAGTGATGAATGGTGCTAGGACTTGAGGGTTTTAGGCTTTTGAGGATGGCTCAGTGATAACTTTGAAGCGAAACTGAGGGATGACGAGGATCAGGATATCAGGGGTTGTGGCAGTAACTAAGGCACTGAGGGGTGAGTGCCGGCTAGCTTGATTGGTCAGGGGTGGCGGCAGGGGTCTTAAGTTCCCTGAAGATGGTAAAGATCTCTCTGGTATCAGACATAGCATTGGCAATTTCGGAATTGAAAGAGGTAGATTTTGCAGAGATAATTTCTTGCCAATAGAGCTTTGATAAATTAGTTTACTCCAATCTCAAGGTGTCAGATAGGGTTTGTTTTCCGGATGATTCAGCAATCGTTTTTTGGTTGCAGAGTTCTAAGAGGTCTGCGGTGAACCAGTAATTTGAGTGGCTGAAAGGTTTGGCTCTGCGAGGAGCTAGGGAGGGCAATGGTGTCTACTGCAGAGGTTAAGGTTGAGGCTTCGATATCTGCCAGAATATTAGGATCATTACCATTTTTTCTTGAGCTTGCATGAACTGTGTGTAAGTGCAGGTTGTAGAGGCAAGGCAGTAGGCTTGGGTATCATGGGGTGTGGGATGAAGAAGTCGATAATATGGTGGTCAGACGAAGGGCATGAGGTATCAGATCTGATCGAGATCAGGCAGCTGAGGTATGCAATCTAGTCAAATGTGTGGCCCTTGGTGAGGGTGGGATTATTGATGTAATGCCGAAAGCCTAGAGTTTTGAGGGCGTTGGATAGCGAGGAGGCCTGAGGATCCTCAGGATCATTAAGGCACAAGTTTAATTCTCCCAAGAGGATGATTTTAGAGCAGGTCTTGATATTATCTCCAAGGAAGTGGACAACATTCTCCTCGATGCTTAAGATAGGACCAGGAGGGCAGTAAATGAGGTAGATTGAAAAAGTACACGTAGGTGAGGTGGACAGCTTGAGGGAAAGAATGTCTCCAGTTTCAGGTGTTGATCTGCCTAATGGGAAGGGAGTCTCTGGCCATGAGGGCAACCCCACCTCCTCTGACGTTGAGATGGTCTTTCTGGTAAATTGTGTAGCCTGAGGTATGGCTAAGGATAAGGCTGGTCCAGATGCTTTGTGAAGCCAAGTTTTAGAGATTGCTAGGGCATCTAAGTTTGGAGATGGGAGGAGCTCATTTATGTTGAGGGCATGTGCAGGTAAGGAGTGAGATTGATAAAGGCACAGTTCATGTAGGGGTCCTTTCCCAAAGGGATAGAACCTAGCTCCATGGGCCTGGTACGGTTGGTAGGAGCTGGAGATACCCTATTTAGAAGAATGGGTTGGTTGACTTGCTGTGTGGCATGGGGAAAGCTAGCATTCACCTGGGAATTTTTAGAAGAGCTGTGTCAGTGCAGGAGGCATCGTGGACAGGGCTGGGTAAATTTTGGGTAAAGCTAACATTGAAAGAAGTATTTTTGAAAGTGCTGGCATTCAGGGGCGCAGTGTCAGTACAGGAGGCAGCATAGATAGGGCTAAGAGCATTTCTGGTACAACTAACAGTAGCCAGAAAATGTATGCAAGAGCTAGCATTCTGGGGGACAGTGTCAGTGCTCAAGGCAGTATGGAGAGGGCTGGCTACATGTTTAGCACAGCTCATATTGACAGGAAATGTTTTTCCAGAGGTAGCAATCACAAGCGCAGTGTCAGTGCAAGAGGCACTTTGGATAGGGCTAGGTACATTTTTGGCATGGCTAACACAGACAACATATTTTAAAGGGCTAGAGTTTAGAGGAGCAGTGTCAGTGCAGGAGACAACATAGAGAGGGCTGGCTACACTTTTGACATGGCTAACACAGACAACATGTTTAAAAGGACTAGCGTTAAGAGGAGCAGTGTCAGTGATTGAGGCAGCATGGAGGAAGCTACAAGTACTTTTAGCAGCACTGGCATTTAAGAAAGCGGTTTTCATAGATCTCACACTCAGCATAGCAGTGCCAGTGTAGGAGGCACCGAGAGCAAGGCTGGGTACATGTATTGCGTAGCTGTTTGTTTGTTTGTTTCAATGAAACTGCATGAAATTGTGCAATATCATTCTAGACCTGATCCTAAATGCTTCTGCAAAGTTCGGTGCTGTTTTGCCAACAGGGAGCAAATGTAGAGGGATGGTCCCAAAATATCTGAAAGGCTTATACATTTGGTGTTATTTGCCAAATCTGCACAAAAGTTTGCAAACAGATTTTAGACCCAGAATTGAATGGATTTTGCAAAGTTTGGTGGCATTTCATAAAGAGGGGTCAAAATTACAGGGGCAGACTCATCATTTTTAGATGGCTTAAAACTTTGTTCCCATTTGACAAATGTGCACACAGGTTTGCAGAAAGATTATAGAATGAACCTTGAAGGTACAAAAAATAGTGATATACCTTTGGTGACTTAGATATAGCCTGTGGCCATGGGCAGTGGCCAGATTGTCCGGGTCATGGCTATGACCCGGACAATCTGGCTTCTGGCCATGACCACAGGGGACCGGCAATGGGTTAAAGAGGTATGGCCACCAGGGACCGGCTATGTGGTACATTTTTTTCAAGATCGGTATACCTTACAATGGGAAAAAAATATGTTTGTGTCTATAGCCTGAAGTGCTAGACAGGATTGCAGCAAACATTTGCGTAGAGCATCAGCAAGGGCCTTAAAGCATGGTTTTGCAAAACTGTCCTGTGTTTTATTTTTTTCTAAAGTGTCAAAATGTAAGTACAACAAATTGTGATATAACTTTGGTGCCTGGACAATGGGCCTGAACCTGAGCAAGGACAAATGTGTACTCTGATTTGCTTATTGCGTAATGCGGCACGACCGAAGCCTTTGCCCCATGGATTGTAGAAACTGGCCATGGCAGCAAGCTATGAGCACTGGCCAGTAGTCACATTATGAGGGTATAGTGAGCACTGAACTAGGATGCAGGGTAGGTGCAGTGGATAACAGGGGTAGGCTGGTGGGGCTGGGATCATGGTCGAGCCTCATGCCCAAGACAATTCAACCATGACTTGCATCCCCAGCATGCACTGCTGATAATGACAAACATCTGTGTGTGCAAAAAATATGTTTGTTAAACGAAGTTTAAAGTTCTTTCATATATATTAAAAGAGGAATCATTAATAACTTATATATTTTGATGTAACATCATGAAATATTTTCAATCATAAAAACCTATGAAATTCACAGAAAAACCCTTGTTAAAGGGACGTTATGGTTATACATAAAATCAGAAAACCCTTGAAATTTGCCATTTATGGTAATTTAAGTAATCATAACTTGCACCACCTCCATGCTGCACTGCTAAGACTAACACCCAGGACATCAAAGATGACATCACGAATGTCATTGATGATATCACTGATGACATCACATATGAAATTAATTATGACAAAATGTCTCTAAAAGGAGTTGTGTTTATAATGTTAGTAACATGATGTCAGGGGTGATCAGGAGACTTATCATGAACTAATTAGTACACTTCTGAACAAAACATGATATTGGAGCGTCATACAGGAATCTAATTATACATACACATCGGCAATGGCTGCAGCATGCACTGTGGAAGTAAAATATGTTTAATCTGGTAATTTTGGGTAGTAAAATAATGAATGATACCTTATGAAAGCTTTGAGTAGTGATGAACATGGAAAAAATAGCTAATAGCTAATTGCTAATAATTCAAGACTTACTACATACTTGTGTTATTATAAGCAATACATATGAAGACCCACAATGCATACAAATCTGAGACTCATACAGGGAAACCTCATTAAGAAGGAAAGAAACACCACCTGCAAAACATTACGGTGACATTAGACATTATAATAAAGTACACAAATGAACTATGTGTTTGAGGCTTCGTTATTTTTCCATATATGTGCACCATGAACTGAGGCCAAATGCTAAGGAAAATGCCTTCTCAACATACAACACTGTTAATGTCTACATATTTAACACCTTTTGATTTTTAAAATTGTCTCTATCATTAAACAAAATCACAAGGTCTAGATATGTCAGTGAACAAAATGAAGTGGGCCAGATATGTGATGTCATTGGTCATGTCAACAATGACATTTGTGATATTATCTTTGATGTCCTGGTTGTTAGTTTTAGCAGTGCGCGGAGGTGGTGCAAGTTATGGTTGCTTAGCCTAGCATCAGGGGATCCGACACCCATAGGGACACAGGAGTGTGCGCTCTACCAGCTACAAATGCGGGATTCGACTCATGATAAAATGGCCGCCACCTACACGAGTCCTAACTTGCTTGTTCTGCCAGGCAGCCTCCCTACATGGGATTGGTTACCATCGGACCCAATAAGGCTGCACATCACAACCGGCAGGCAAAGCCGTTGTGCGAAGTCCGATAGCAAAGACCATCTATTCTCTTTCTCTGCAGCTCTGCTACGAGCATCAAAGGATCCAACACCCCTAGGGACACAGGAGTGTGCCCTCTGCCACCTACAAATGAGGGATGCGGCCCTCGATAACATGGCCACCACCTACACCAGTCTTAACTTGCTTGTTCTAGCAGGCAGCCTCCCTGCATGGGAATGGTCACCATGGGACAAAATAAGTGCTGCACATAACAACCGGCAGGCAAAGCCATTGTGCGAAGGCCGAGAGAAAAGGCCATCAATCCTCTCTGCAGCTCTCCACTGCTCGCCGAAGGAGATTCCAGATCCCACCTCCCCCGTGGTCCTTCACACCCACATCAGGCAAGGTAAGCCCATCACACTAGATTGTACCTATGGTGCTTATACACTGATAAACAGCAGCCTTGCAAGGGTGCATTTCCTGAGGCATTCACCTTTACCCTGTCCATCTCCGTTCCTACCCTTAACCCATGCGTTCAATTTGCAGCCGTATATCCTCCCGCCTCACCCCATCCCAGACAAAAGCCTCACTCAAACTCCACCTGTACTACCTCTACAGGCTGCGACACCTATAGCACAAGATAGTAGCTTCAAAGTACCGCCGGCCCCCATTGCACCTGCTAGCGCTTTGACCATGTGCCCTATTGCTGCATGCCATTTTAGATCTAAGCAGCCCCAAAACTGCTGTACTACATCCTTGGCGAAACATACAGTAACCAACCCCCTAAGCACAACCACCAACACTGCCACCTGCTGCATATCCCCTAACCCCACTTCGACTCCCACTCCCACTGCCCACCATATACACAGCCAAGACATCTTGTGCACACCTATTAGACCCAGACAAACAACAGATAATCCTGTGATCGCTCACTCAAACCAAACACACAAACACGCTTGTCTCCAACGCATCTCCAACCCTACCCCTGCCGCTACTGCTGTCAAAAATGCCCATCTGCGTATGAGAACCAGAGCAGCCTTCCCACACTGCCTCGCTGCCACTAATAGTAACTGTAACACACATATCAGAGCTAGAACCCTAACCAAAATCCCTAACATGTTCTTATACAGAGGCCAAGCACCTCACCTTAAGCTCACCCAAATGACAGACACTCGGGTGAATACCACATATAGGGCAGATTACTTAAGTCCAATAATACATACAGATTTCATGTCCAGCCCACAAGGTCCTCAAGACCAAAGGGAAGCACCCACAATGCAAACTGCTATCATAGACACACCTCAGTCCAAGACCCACACCACCAGCCCAGCACCACCTAATCACAGGAAAGCACACACTTTCCAGACCGACAGAGCCACTAATAACCAACAAAAATCCGCCCCTAAGCCTCACCTCCTCCATGCAGCCCTCATCAATACAAGATTTCTCTGTGCACACATAAATTACCTCATCACGTCCCAGAAACAAGACTTCCTAGCAATATCCGAAAACTGGATCAAACTCATATCCTCCCCATCGGACGCTATCACCAACCACATTATATACAGACCACCCGGCCCAACCATCTCCTACATTCCATTGGAACTAACATTAAATCTAACTCCAGAGTCAAACTCCTTGGAGACCTCAACCTAGGCCGCCTTGACCCTCACGACTCAACTGCAGTCACACTTGCAAAAGATCTTACTAACATAGGCTTCACTCACAGAGTCTGCAAACCTACCCAGATCAAAGGGAGATCCCTGGACTGGATTTCAGACCTTAACAGCCATATATCCATAAAGTCCAACTCTGCATGCCCCTGGTCAGACCACAACGTCAAAGGTTTCTCTCTCCCATTACTGAAACCCTCATCCCCCAATACCAAGAATCTACCACTCATTCTAGCACAAAGCACTGGAAACATTACCAAAGACACTATTGAACCCCTCCTTACCCCCCTTGCACCAGATCACACAGATTCATCGGACCCAGAACTTCTGGCCAACCTCTAGACTACTACCCTCACCAATAGATTTTATTCAGTTGCCCGCCTCCTCCCAAGGAATGCCAAACCCACATGGCACTTCAACTCTTGGTTCTCCACTGACCTCTTGGCCTTTTGCTAAAAAAAAAGATCAGCGGAAAGCACCTGGAAGAAGAACCCCTCTACTACAACCAAATCTACCTTTACTACCCTAGCCAACAAATACAAGGAGTCCATCATTGAGGCTAAAGCTTCAGCCTACAACTTAAGGATAGCCAACTTGCAAGAAATCTTTAAAATACTCAGGGAACTAGAGACCGCCGCTGCCCCGCTCAGAACCCACATCAAGGATGAAACTTGGTGCAGCAGTATCCAGGATATGATGCACGCCAAAATAACGTCCCTTCAACTAAAAAATTGCCAAGAAACAAGGAGCAACCTCCCTTACTAATGTGCATGCCCCCACAAGGTTTTATCACTCCATTCCAACTTTTAAATTTAGAAATGTGACTGCCAGGGAAACAGTGAAGATACTCAAAACCCTTAAACCATCTAAGTGCAAAGGGGATGTATGCCCAGCCATGATCATCAAGGAGTGCTCTGAAACTATAGTACTAATCTAAACCAAGTACATCAATGCTTCCTTCTCTTCTAGCCTAGTTCCAAACAGTCTAAAAGAATTGTGGGTACTCCCACTACTAAAGAAACCCTCGCTCAACCCACTCTCCCCGAACAACTATCGCCCAATCACCACAGTACCTTTTCTACTCAAAATCCTAGCTAGGGCAGCATACATACACATTCAAGGGTACGTCGGAGCCCAACATATCCGAGGAACACACCAATCCGGCTTTCAACCAGGGCAATGTACAGAATTGGCCCTCCTTGACTTAAAAATGCAACTTGACTCCCTAAAAGATTAAAGAAAACCAGCCATCATCCTTCTCCTGGACCTTTCAGAAGCCTTTGACCTGGTCGACCACAACACCCTATGCCACCATCTCAGCTCACCTGCCAACTTCTCACTGGAAACCACATCGTCCAAGAGATCCATCAAAGTTTTCTCAGATACAGATAGCGCACACCCCATCCCCATTCCTTGTGGGGCCCTTAATGGTCCTGTGTCCCCCCATCCCTATGCAATATCTTCACAAAACCACTGTTCAATCACCTAAACTCTTTTGGTGTCTCATACACTAACTGTGCAGATGACACCCAAATGCTCCTCCCCCTAATTGGTTCCCACCCAAAGGACTCTCTGACTATCAACAAAATCTACTTCACGGATCAAACATGGTGGATGGCAACCAACCACCTATGCCTGAATGATGAGAAGACAGAGATCCTTTTTGTGGGCACACCCACTCTGCTCGAAAATCTTGCAGGGGAATTCACCTTCTTCATCATTGATAATATACAGATACCAGTATCGACCTCAGTAAAAGCACTTGGGGCACATCTAGATGCTACCCTCTCCTTCACCAAGCAAGTGAACGCAATCGCCTCATCGGCCACCTACACAACAAAACTCATTAACGCAGCCCGACACTTGCTCTCCCCAGCAAGCTGCCTAGCCATTGCAGGAGCAATCATTGGAGCAAGACTGGTCTATTGTAATGTCCTCCTCACCGGAGCCTCATGACACAATCTGGACAAACTGCAGGTCATCCAAAATAATGCTCTTTGAGCAGCCCTGTATATTTCCAGAAGAGACCACATCTCCGACACCAGAAAAAAAGTCCACTGGCTACCTTTCCCGGAACAGATCATTTTCAAAACTCTTTCCATCACGCACAAATGCCTCTCCAACACTGCTCCACAATACCCATGCCAGACGATTGAAAGGTCCACATCTACCAGACCAGTAAGGACTATTTATGCCAACCGACTAAAGATGCCCAAGACAAAAAGGTCAAGAGGAGCAGGTTCTAGCTTCCCTTCAGTCGCAGCTAAACACTGGAACTCCCTACCACCTGAACTAAGGGCAGAAACCTCCTACTGACCTTTCTGTAAGGCACTTAAAACTTGGTTTCTACTAAACAGGTCCACTACAGTTCTTGACTTTCATTACAATTTCATACTTCTTCTCTACTTACAGTGTAACCGGTTGCAACAGCACCCTGTTGCCCTTGGGTGCTTTATAATTGTAAAAATAAATTAAAAAAAATAACTGGCAAATTCCAAGGGTTTTTTGGTTTTAATGTCTCTTTAACCATGTTTTTTCATTGAATATAAATATACATATTCAATGAAAAAACTTTGTTAAAGGGACGTTATTGTTAAGTTGCACTAGTAAAAACCTATGAAATTCAAATACAAAACTTAGTTAAAGGGAAATTCAATGGAAAAACGTTGTTATGGGGACGTTATGGTTACAGGTAAAACCAAAAAACCTCAGAAATGTGCCAGTTATGTTAAGCTAAGCAACCATAACTCTGCTAAGACTAACACCCAAGACATCAAAAATGACATCACAAATGTCATTGCAAGAACATGTATATCTAGATTTAAATTACATTTTTTTGACCTACAGTTTTCCTATTTAAAAAAAAAACACAGCTGGACGAGTTTCCACCAAATTTACAAAAGCACGCTTTCGGGACCATGCCGCCGCTCCTGGCGCATATTTGGTGAAAATCCATCCAGAGGTTTGGGCTGTAGGTGTGAGCAACGTTTTTCTCCATTCAATCTATGGAAAAAATAAATATGTGGGACCCCCACCTCTAACTTTGCCCCACTTGAGGAAACCTCACCAAACTTAGCAAAAACATTCAGAGCGGTCCATATGGTTTTTTGCGGATTTGGCCAGGGGAGCAAAGTTATAAGCCACCCAAAAAGTGATCTTCCTATGAGATGAGCAACTTAACCATAACTACAGGGCTGCTACCGCATGCCCTGTAATATATATATATAGTTAAAAAAACTTTGTTAAAGGGACGTTATGGTTGAGTTGCGCTACTAAAAACCTATGAAATACAGTAAAAAGACATTGTTAAAGGGACGTTATGGTTCCAAGTAAGACCGAAAAACCCCGGAAATTTGCCAGTTATGGTAAACTAAGCAACCATAACTCGCGCCACCACCGTGCACTGCTAAGACTAACACCCAGGATATCAAAGATGACATCACAAATGTCATTGATGACATCACTGATTTGAAATTGACATTGAAATTAGTAAACAAAAAGAATTATTAGATAAGATTCTCCAGCACATAGAAGAAAAAATGGACATACTCATGGACAATTTAAACAATTTAACAAACATTGTGGAGGATCGCTTGAAAGAAAAAACTGGATACCATTGTCCCACATGTGCCCGTCCCCCCTTACCATATCCCACTCCATTATCCCCAAATCCTCTCCATGAAAAAAAACGTTTTGATGAAACTTCCATCCCTTCTTTACCTCATATGAACCCTCTTGAAACCCCCAATTCTCCTGTTTTTGTTTCCGTTTCTGCCTCACCTTCTCTGTCATAAATTTAACATCCATATAAAATAAAGTAAAATTATTATATTGTGTCCTAATTCATTTCTTGTCTTTTTTTAAAAAGCAGTCAGGTGTCCGCGGACAGCCCAAGTGTCCGGTATGTCCGTAAAGAAACAAAATGGGGGTGTCCTGTTCGCAGGCGAGTTGAAACTGTTCTAGGAACACACGCGGTGTCCTGAAATGTTCGTAAATAACCAAAATGGGTGTGTCCTAAGGACGCTATGCCTGTCCGTATTGTTCGGAGGCAAACTGAAACTGTCCTAAGAACACACGCTGTGTCCTGAAATGTTTGTAAATAAACAAAATTGGGGTGTCCTGAGGACGCTAGACCTGTTTGTGCTGTTCGTAAGCAGGTTCAAACTGTTCTAAGAACAGATCAAGTGTCCCGGGATGTTCGCAAATAAACAAAATGGGGGTGTCCTGAGGATTCTATGCCTGTCCGTATTGTTCGCAAGCGAGTTGAAACTGTTCTAAGAACAAACGCCTGTTCCTAACTGTTTGTTTCTCTTGTGACACACTTTTAATTAGTATCAGGACCCGAACAGTGTCCGTAGAATACCAACGCGCATGCGCAAAACAGTTTCAGTGCATTTGGTGTCCTGCGGACACACGCGCCCTTCGTGGACACGTTCGCGAAGCTATCATATGACCGTACCCACGCTGAGCGTTTGTTCTGACTGCGGACACTGTTTGTGTCCCCGAACAATTTAAAACTACCTTTTCAAGCAATCCACAATATTTTTCAATAATAAATCACCACAGCACAAGTCCCAGACAGTAATCCTGAGTTTCTACATAGTTTTTGGGACTTTTTTAACCTTATTTTGGTGTTGGATCTGTCCGCGGACAGCGCGTGTGTCCGCGAACCGCGCACAAGCACCCCTATAAAAGGCCACACCCTAGAACTCATTCTCATTGTGTTTCTGGCTATTTTACAGAACACAATGCATTTTGCTGCCAACTTGCCAGATTTCATCTGAAACCTGATGGCATCCATGGCTGCAGTACTGCCACCTGGTGCTACATCTGCCTCAGCACCAACCCCACCCCCTCCACCACCCCCATCTCCCCAAGGGCCTGAAGAGGGGAACAGGAGTGAGGATGCAGAGGAGGATGAAGAGGATGACGAGAATGAGGTAGTGGAAGTCCCTACTACCAGCACTCACCGTGATTCTTGGGTGTGGTGGTTATTTACCATTCATGGTAATGTACCTAAGGTGCGTGCGAACCAAGTCACTTGCAACCAGTGCAAAATGGTACTGAGTCGCGGCAAGCCTGGTTCATACAGCTTTGGTACGACTACTATGAAGCAACACCTAAAGTCGTTCCACGCGGGGGCGTGGGTTGTACCTTGCGAGGAGCGTAGTAGGATGACTTCCTTTACTACATCCTCTGTTTCTGATCCTGTCACCACAAGGATCACTCCTGTGGGACAGCATATTCCTCATGCTGCCTCACAGGCCATACGCAATGCTGATGACCCTTACCTTTCGAGGGTCACAGTTGTGTGTATGTACTGCGATGCAGTAGTCTGCAGGGGGGAGAGACTTCAAAGTACTTTTGAGACTCTGGTCTCAGAGCATGAGAAGATCTGCTCACTACCCAAGTAAGACCCACTCTACATCTTCCTCTCTCCACCAGCCATTTCTTATCCCCGTGGTTGGTGTCCCCCCCTTACCCTCCTTTTCCCTCCTCTCCTAGTGTGTCGTGTATAAAAAAAACAAAAAATATAAAACAACAAAAATAAAAAAAGGCTCTTTTCAGAGCCGCCTTTCACAGTTTAAAAATAGAAGTGAAAATAAATGAAGCAGGGACTCGTGTATTTTTTAGAAGTCCGCGGACAGTCCGCGAACATCTAAAATTTTGGGGTGCTGCCCTATCATAACCATTGCAGTTTTGTCTGTGAGGAAGTGGTGGCTCTGAAAAGAGCCTTTTGGTGGTGTTTGTTTGTGTTTGAAAAATTTGAAATGCTCAACACCTACTAAAAAATGGATGCTGTAATTCCAAAAAAGTTCGCAATGCATTTTGTACATTTCTCAGAAAAATTTTATTGCCAGCATAAGTAAGATGGACTCCATCTCTACGAAAAAAGTATGTGCTATGAAACATAATATTTTTATTGTAAAAAGATGACATGCCAAAATCTCTTAGAAAGGCACAAACAGCCTTATTGACATTGCGCCTTGCTTTCTCCATTTGTGGACCAAATGAAGAAGAACGAAGCCACATTTATCTCTGCGCAATCCGTGAAAAAATTACTTGAGAATTTAGAAACATGTCCATGACCTTCCCAAGTCCTTCTTTCATTGCAAATTGCAAAGAAATTCCAGACACATGTCCTAAATTGTTCCCTCCACAATGAAGTACAATTATGTCTGGATGTTGCTCTGTCTCCAAAGTAGCACAGAGAGGTAGCAAGTCCTACCACTTCATTCCACGTACTCAATGCCAGTGCACTTCCACATGTGGGAATCCAAGATCTACAGCTACTCCACAGCATTCTGCATGCACCTTCAACCAATGTATCCACGAGTCTCCCAAAATCCAAACAATCTGTTTTCTGAAACACACAGCCATAGCTATCTGTTCTTCTCTCAGCAAAAAGAGTATCTGAGAAACTCTCTCCTGGCACAACACACACACTAAACTTACTGACCAATCCCTTGCTCTGCTCATTCTCATTTGCATGCCTTCCCACCCCAAAATCCCCGGATGTAACACGCAATGTCCGCGGACTACCGCCATGTCCGCAGACATATCGTAACATGGACAGTCCTTCTACCATTTCCATTTCACTTTCTGTGCCATTCCCTCATTGGATATAGCTAAGCAATCCCACGACCATCCACCAATCACATCCAAGACCTCTACATCTAACTGCATCATCATAGATCAGCACTTCAAATGTACTGTTAATCTGTCGGAGTACAAGTGCCATATCATTGGAAAGCACCTTCTACAAGAAATACTGTACAAGTCTCCAAGATTTCTACTTGCAGCTGCATGCATATCCATATGCAAGAACACAAACTACAGGTATACATATTTTCTGTATAGTACATGTACAATTCGTATAGATTCATATAAACAAATTAACTGAATTTTAGCTTGTTTAACCTATAAAATGAGCTTACTGTAATTTTTCCCATCTCCTATAATCAACTGTCACTTCCAAACCTATCTGCTATTTAGTTTCTTTTTACACACACATTTGCAAAGCATGTTGAACTAACATATTTAATGTACAATATAAAGAGTTAACATATTTAAACAAAATTGCATGCACACACTATGTTCAAATATCAAACAACAATACTTGTACAAAAACATAAAAATCAATGTCTAAATTAAAATCAGTGCTATATACAAACAAAATTACTAATTTGTTTCCTTTATAATTGCAGTGAAGACCACTCTCCTAAAAAGAAGCAGCCAAATTTGAAGTACAAAGAAGAACTAAGAAGAAACCTGCTCATTCCAGAAAAAAAAGTAAGTTAAATACCACCATAATATTGGTACTATTACTCAAACACACTGTAAGGTTAATTCATGCTATTTCTGTACCTAAAAATAGAGATTGTGCACCATTCTGTCCACAAATCCCCATTTCTTAAACAGAGATTTACAGGCAGAATGGCGCACAAATTCCCATTTTTCGGCGCACAAATGACCCAACTCATCCCCTAGAATTTTGATATTATAGAACAAACAACTGTTTTAATTGTATACCATTAGATTTACTATTTGTACTTCTCCACACCACTAGCTTACTTTCTACTGTCATCTCAACCCCAGTTTAGTAGCACATAAATTCAAGAATACCCATCCCAACTAGTTGTAGTTGCCCAATGCACAATCACACACCATCACATACATCTTTATCATCATACTCAGACAATCATGCACACAGCACGCATACATTGCAGAACACCCCAACCCATACCTTCTTTATTTTTTCAACTGACCCTAAAGAATGCCTACCAAAATTCAAGTCCATAGAAAGGAACACAGAAGTAGAGCAAATGAAAATAGAAGTGTCCAAAATAAGCATCCATCTCTAGCAGAATTTGTAAAAAAAAGTTCAAACAAAACAGCGAATACAGTCATTTAGCAAAACAAAACAAGCTTTAAGTACAAAAACGTTGCCTCATCTATCAAAATGTAAAACGAAACAAAAAACAATTAACAAAAATTCAGCTACCACTACTGATAAAACTGCTCCTAAAAAATCTGGATATAGTGCCAAGTAAGCTTACCAAAAAAAGTATTTTAGGAAAAATGTTCCATCACAGAGTCCTTCAAAATCTTAAAAAAACAGGAGAGAAATCAGGCACAACCCTTAAAACCTAGCGTAGGAAATTAATCTTAGAAGCTTTGATAGACAGTGCAATCCTTCTCAAAAGAATGTTATTTATTTTAGTGTTAAACAAAATGAAACGACTAACAAAACTAATGACTAAATTACAAAAAAGACTTCTCAATAAACAAAATGTCAACAGAAATAGCTTCTTAAATATATGTGGAGGTGAGTGGAGTCACACTACAAGCACATAACTATATTTTAATGAAGGAGCATACAAACAAAAGCAAACAAATACAATTGCCATACATAGCAGTGGACAAGGTTATGAAAAAGTTAATAATACCATAATGGAACAAGAAATACTGCTTACAAAAATATCCCCAGAAAACTTAGAATTACCTCTCCATTCAACTGATTCAGAACGTCTAGTATACAAATGGCCATGCACGTCAATGTGTAACCAAAAAATCTTTCAAGTCTTTACACCAATTCCTCAATCAATATGTTAAAGGCTAAGCCAAAATCAACAATTCTATGCATGGCAACCTTCTACTACACACATACAAAAAAGAAATACTGACATTTAAAAGTGCATCTGCTGAAGTACCAAACCATGTGTGTGTATGTTGCCGCAGACCTTTTTATAAAAGTAACACAAAAACTGTAGACCTAGCTCTCTACCTTATAGCAGAAAACAAATACGAAATAACTGACCCCTTAATAATTTGCAGTTACTGCACTACAAAACTTGACAACAACCAAATTCCTTCACGTGCTATCACAAATAATTTGGAATTATTTCTACTACCAAAACCCCTACAACAACTCAATTTATATGAGAGCATCATAATTCAGCATCATAATAAACAGTGCACCCCTTTCAAGCAATAATACGCCTTCAAAGGAAAACAGCAAAATTACCTCTTTCTGAATTAGTGAAAGGTATTTGTGGAAAAGTAGTGTATTTACCATTAGATCTAAAACAAAATGTGCACACTCTGGGAGTGCAACGTCCAATGGAGCAATCTTTAATTATCTTAGTAAATGGTGTACCTACAAAAGACAAAAAAAATTGGCAACAACTGGTAGATTTACATAAAGTTAGACAAGCCTTGCAATATCTAAAAGACAATAATGAATACTACAAAGAAATTAATATTGAAGAAAACTTGAAGGAAACCACTGAAATAATTCAAGAGTCACCAGAAGCTGCTCAATTTGAGCTTCTAGATCCTGCTACAGTATCTGATACTTTAGACCAATATACAATTCATCCATTGCACTCTAATTACACTGTAGAAGATGCATTAGAAACATACCAAATGCGACAAACAAAAGGATCACCAATCAGCATATGGGAAGCACGTGCTTTTCCTCTAATCTTTCCTACTGGCACTCCTTTGCGATGATAGACCTATTCAAATAACAGCATCGGAATACCGCTTGTTACGGATGTATTCTGAAGATCCCAGACTTAGACAAAATGTGGAATACACATTCCACCTACTCTTTGAAAGTGAACTAGCAACTTTATGTTACGGAGTTGCACACACATTAAAATCAGGATCCCACTTTCATAATATGTCAGCTACACAATTATTACAAAAAGTGCAACAAAAAGATTAGCTTTTACAAACAAGTATTACAAATCTATTAGCAAATATGTGTGTTACTAAAGAGTACTGGTTTCGACGTCATGGAGATGTACATTGTATGATAAGAAACCTTGGCCCACCCACTTGGTTTGTTACATTAAGTTGTGCAGAATATGCATGGGAAGATTTACATGATTTCCTATGCATATCAAACAAAAACAAAACAAACATAGACATACTAACACCTGGAGAATTTTGTTCTCTAGATCCTGTTAATGTTTCAAGATATTTTCACCATCGCTTCTTTGCTATGCTACACTTTATTTGTAATAAAACTGTTCCTCCCCTCAGAGAAGGGCAACACTTCTTTTGGAGAAAAGAATACCAAGCCGAGGAGCACCACATATCCACATGCTTTTATGGATTAAAGATGCTCCTAAATTTGGTCAAGACAATGGCGCCACTGTGTTACAGTTTATTGAAAAATATGTCACTTGTGAAATTCCATCAGAAGCAACATATACAGAGATCTTCATGCACACATTTTAGAATTTCAAAGACACAAATGTGGCAAATATTGTCGTCGCAAATACAAAAACAAAGGGAAATACAACACCAAATGCCGCTTTGATTTCCCTAGACCGGTTACAAAAACAGGTCAAGTAAACTACTTCATGTCTTCAGTTAGACATAGTGTAAAAGGTAAATCACCTAAAAATACATATTACATAAAAAGAACAGAAGAAGAAAAATATATCAATGATTACAATGCCCACTTATGGAATGCAAACATAGATATGCAGTACATTGCAAACAATTCCACTGCAGTTGCACGATATGTTACAGCATACTCAACCCAAGCAGAAAAAAAGGAGCTCCAAGACCTCTGGAATGACCTGTCATCAGACAAAACACTGTCTCAGAAATTATACAGTTTGGGTATAAAAATGTTCTCTCATAGAGAATGTGGCTCCTATGAAGCAGCAGATCGTTTAACTGGTACTGCTTTGTATGGAAAATCTGAAAATATAGTATGGCTAAGTCTTGGTCCTGCTAAATCTAGAAAAAGAGTTCTAAAATCATACGACGATATAGAAACAATAGCCAAACATGATCCCAACAGCCAAGACATTTTAAAGAACTATTTACTGGGCACATACTACCCACTTTGGAAACCATGTGTCTATTACACATAGCCCAAAACTTCACATACAAAAATAATATAAAACTGGATGAAAAAAAGGTAAACACAGAGTGTCAAATTGTGAAGGCAGCTTAGTAAAACTCACCAAACCAAATTTAATTAATCATATCAAATTGTCATTAAAGACTCCTCAACATAAAGAACTATATTACATGTCCCTGCTACAACTCTTTAAACCATGGAGAAAAGAAGAAGAAATACTCGATAACTATGACTCCTATGAAGACGCTTTCAAAGCAAATTAAAGTACTATAATCAATGTAAACTTTACACAGTACAAAACAATGTTGCACAATGAACAGCAACACGAAGAAGAACTCCAGGCCCAACTAGATAAGGACACTCCTGACAGTAGTCAACCTTCTGTAACAGGAAGCCAAGAACCACTGGGAGAGCCACTAATAACAAATGAGGCAGAATTAGCTATGACGGAAGTAGAAAACACCATGTGTCATTATGAAGATAAAGAAGACTTAACTATACTACAATCAAAACTAAACAATGAGCAATGTAGCATTTTTCAAGAAGTAACAAAAGAAATTGCACATGGTGTACAACATGAAAACAAAGAATGCACCTGCCAAAATTACAAACCTATACTACTGTACGTCAGTGGTGAAGCTGGTTCTGGCAAAACATTCTTAATCAAAATCATCAGTAAATTCCTTCAACAATTGACAATCAACAAACTGTCAGCTGTTGTCACTGCCCCCACAGGTTAAGCTGCCTACAACATAGGCGGTGTCACTTTACACCGATTACTACTCCTGCCAGTAGAACACCAAAATAAATTAGACTATTACAAACTTTCTACAGAAGCTGCAATGGAACTACGCTGAGTATTAAAACAAATGAAAATGCTACTAATAGATGAAGTGAGCATGGTCTCCAACCTAATGTTGGCTTTGATTCACCTCAGATTACAAGAAGTACTCAAAACAAACTACGAAGAGCTTTTTGGAGGAAAACACATTATTGTTTTCGGAGATCTGCTTCAATTGACACCAGTGAAAGGTGAGCCTATTTTTAAAAACTTAGGACACAAACTCTGCCGTAAAACTGTTGGCAGCATTGGAAATGTCAACCTTTGGCAACATTTCCAATACAGAGAATTAACAGAAAACATGTAGCAATCTGCAGATCTCATTTATGCCAACATCTTAAAAAGTATTAGAGTTGGTATATTATCTCAAGAAGCACAAGCAATATTGAAAACCCGGCACATTCATGCACTTTATGGCGATAATGCATGTGCTACAGATGTTATGGAACAATTAGCCCACAAAAATGTCAATTGTATGGCCTTCATGCCAACTGTTGCAAGCTGTTTCAAATTCAATGAAACAATGTTAAAAAAAGAAATGAAACCAATAATTGAAATTAGCGCCTCAGACAAACTAGACATACATGGTATGGCATTACCCATCTGTGAACAAGCCACAACAAGACTAAATAGTTTAGAAAATTCAGTCTCCAACACTGCTGGATTGGCAAAAATATTAATATTATCCTTAAATTGCAGAGTAATGCTTAAACGTAACCTTGACGTGGATCAAGGACTAGTTAATGGAGCACTGGGGACAGTTGTTGGCTTTCAAACATACCCACATGACAACATTTGGTTTGTCAATATTCTCTTTGACAAACTTTCAGAAGTGAAAAGGATAGGACGCTCAACAGCTCGATTCCTTCTCTTCAAAGACATGTATGTGCGCAGAGAACATTTTTCTCTAACTCTTGCATACGCAGTCACCATTCATAAATCACAAGGTCTTACCCTAGACAAAGCATTGATAGACATTGGTAACACAGTCTTTAAACAAGGCATGAGCTTCGTAGCACTATCACGGTTACGTACACTTGACTGTCTATTTCTAATCAACTTTGATGCAAGTAAAGTAAACGCTGATATTCCTTGCATTTTAGAATACAATAGACTTTGTTCACTATAGACCCCATCTAAAAACATATCCTGTTCCACAAAAAGTAAAATGTTCTAAAAGAAAACTAAATCAAACAGAAATGCAACAGGATGTAACTGCAAATTCTCCAAAGAGAATAAAAACAACTAATACTTCATCAAGTACCACAAACAAAAAAGACATTATTAGGGAAAGTAAACCAGGTACTTCTTCAAAAAAGGAAGACAAACTCAAAAAAAGCACTCAGATACAGAACTACCTGGTCCATTTAAACTTTCAAATGTAATTGGTGTGAGTTGCTACGCAAATGCAGCAATGAAGATTCTATTTCAATTACCACCAATTGTTGACATTTACTTACACAGTACAGACCAATTGTGTTTGCAAATGTTAGTACTTCATAGAAACGCAACAAATAATCCTGACAACACGTATAGTGTTTATGGAATAAGACAACAATTGGACTACTGTGCTGGAATGGTGAAATTCACTATAAACTCACAGGAAGATCCACAAGAATTTGTAATGTACTTACTACAAGTATTGGAAAACATACCTATAAATGAAATCTTCCAGATTTCATACATGTGGAAAAATACATGCACTCTCTGCAACAATGTGACACAAGAACAAATCCCCAATGAGCGCGTTGTGTATGTATCAATACCTAATTGTGAATCTGTTCCATTTCAGCAACTTGTACAAAATGCGAACCATGGTGCATTATGTACTACCTGCAATTCGGATAATCGCTCCACCTTACTAATACAAACACATAGTAAATACGTAATACTAATGCTTCTACGTTACAATGCAGATGGTACCAAAAACAACTGCAAGCTGACTGGAATCACACATGGTCAAGAATCACTTGGTAAGAAAACATTCGCAACAATAGGTATAATCTACCACACAGGAGCCACAACCAATGCAGGTCACTATACTGCATATATATAAAAAAAATGTGGATGGTTCGAATGTAATGATAGTACCATTACTCTAAAGCAGAGATTACCTGCAAATCTTACAAACGCTTATTTAATCTTCTTAAAACCAAAATGTATTAACTAAACTGTACTTAAACATTAACTAAACTTCTATTAAAAAACTATAAACTGTTACAATATGCCAACAGCTATATAACTACCCCAAGATTCTACAACAACTAAACAGATAAATGAATACTACTAAATTATATCAAAAAATAGATAGTTAGAATACGCCAGCTGGTATCTAACTGTCCCAAAATTTTACAATATACAAACAGATAAATAAATACCACTTCATTATAACAAAAAATACACAGTTACAATATGTCAACAGGTATCTAACTGCTCCAAAAATCTGCAACAAGCCAATATAAAGAGCATTAGCCAGAAACAACAAGTGAACACTGAACACAAACAAACAAATAAACTGTAGCATAACAGAAAAAGGTTTTTTTTTTAATCCAACATGGATTTTTTTTCTCTCCCACAGACCCAATGATTTTAGCAACAAACACAGAATCTGAGCAAATTGCACAGTACACTGGTTTGTAATCTACTAAATATGAGGGTCCAAAAACATTTTTTTGATCATTCAATGTTATAAATCGTTACAAAATACCAATACTAACATGATCTTTTCTTTTATCACAGAAATGAACAATAAATACATGTTTTCCAGTTACTAAACCAAACAGTAAGTATATTATAATAAGTACAACCATAGCTGCAAATGACACCCATAGTGACTTATAACTTCGGTGCTTATACATTTGGTCTTGTCCATGCACCCAAGACTATAGGCCCTGCCCACAACCACCACAGCATATCACACCCATAGTGGCTTATAACTTTGTTGCTTATAAATTTGTTCTTGGATCCCAAAGTTATAAGCCACTATGGGTGTAATATGCTGCAGTGGTTGTGGCCAGGGAATCGAGTCTTGGGTGCATGGCCATATGGCCACAAGACTCTATGCCCTGGCCACAACCACCGCAGCATATCACACCCATACAGTCAAACATTTTAACTATGCCATATGGGCACTTTTAATGTCCGTGGACATGATGATTGTTCTTAGAACAGTTTCAACTTGCCTACGAACAGTACGGGCAGGCATAGCGTCCTCAGAACACCACCATTTTGTTTATTTATGAGCATCCCAGGACACATGATGTGTTCTTAGAACACTTTCAACTTGCCAGCGAACAATACGGACAGCGTCCTCAGGACACCCCGATTTCGTCCATTTACGAACATTTCAGGACACTGCATGTGTTCTTAGAACAGTTTCAACTTGCCTGCGAACAAAACGGACAGGCATACCGTCCTCAGGACACACCCATTTCGTTTATTTTTGAAAATTTCGGGACACCGCATGTGTTCTTAGGACAGTTTCAGCTTGCTTGCAAACAATTCGGACAGGGCTAGCGTCTTTTAATGTCCGCAGACAAGATGAGTGTTCTTAGAACAGTTTCAACTTACCTACGAACAGTACGGACAGGCATAGCATCCTCAGGACACCCCCATTTTGTTTATTTATGAGCATCCCAGGACACATGATGTGTTCTTAGAACACTTTCAACTTGCCAGCGAACAATACAGACAGCGTCCTCAGGATACCCCTATTTTGTCCATTTACGAACATTTCAGGACACTGCATGTGTTCTTAGAATAGTTTCAACTTGCCTGCGAACAAAACGGACAGGCATACCGTCCTCAGGACACAAGCATTTTGTTTATTTTCGAACATTTTGGGACACCGCGTGTGTTCTTAGGACAGTTTCAGCTTGCTTGCAAACAATTCGGACAGGGCTAGTGTCTTTTAATGTCCGCGGACATGATGAGTGTTCTTAGAACAGTTTCAACTTACCTACGAACAGTACGGACAAGCATAGCGTCCTCAGGACACCCCCATTTTGTTTATTTACGAGCATCCCAGGACACATGATGTGTTCTTAGAACACTTTCAACTTGCCAGCAAACAATACGGACAGCGTCCTCAGGATACCCTATTTTGTCCATTTACGAACATTTCAGGACACTACATGTGTTCTTAGAACAGTTTCAACTTGTCTGCGAACAAAACGGACAGGCATACCGTCATCAGGACACACCCATTTCGTTTATTTTCGAACATTTCGGGACACCGCGTGTGCTCTAAGGACAGTTTCAGCTTGCTTGCAAACAATTCAGACAGGGCTAGCGTCCACAAAACGCTCCCATTTTGTTTATTTACGAACATCCCAGGACACGTGATGTGTTCTTAGAACAATTTCAACTTGCCTACGAACAGTACAGATAGGTATAGCGTACTTAGGACACCCCCATTTTGTTTATTTACGAACATCCCAGGACACATGATGTGTTATTAGAACAATTTCAACTTGCCAACGAACAATACGGACAGAGTCCTCAGGACACACCCATTTAGTTTATTTACGAACATTGCAGGACACCGCGAGTGTTCTTAGAACAGTTTCAGATTGCTTGCGAACAATACGGACAGAAGTAGCAACCTCAGAACTCCCCAATTTTGTTTATTTACAAACATCCCAGGACACTTCATGTGCTCTTAGAACAATTTCAACTTGCTTGCGAACAGTATGGACAGGTATACCATCCTCAGGACACCCCCATTTTGTTTATTGACGGACATCCACCGTCCTCAGGACAACCACATTTTGTTTATTGACGAACATCCCAGGAAACATAATGTGTTCTTAGAACAGTTTCAACTTGCCTGCGAACAAAACAGACAGGTATACCGTCCTCAGAACACACCCATTTTGTTTATTTTCAAACATTTCAGGACACCGCATGTGTTCTTAGAACAGTTTCAACTTGCCTACGAACCATACGTACAGGCGTAGTATCCTCGGGACACCCCCATTTCGTTCATTTAGAACATTTCAGAACATCCGTGTTGTCCGCGGACAAAGCGAACACAACAGGGGGTCTACCACCTAAATAAATACATCATTTAACCCATCTCTTACTCCCACACCCTCCACAAACAGTCTTACACACCAACACACTCTACTAAATAGTATTGTTCCACCAAGTTACACCGCGCTGTCCGTGGACGTCCGCGAATCCAAGATGGCGGGCGTTCCCGAAAATCTGACACGCTTCACGCTCTTCACCATCTAATCAGCGAACACGTTGCATGTCCGCAGACATGATGCAAGCCGGTTGGCCAATCAGGACACTGTCCGCGGAGTGAACAGGGAAGTGTGTCCGCGGACCGAACATAGATATCACTAATTCTTTGTGACCTACTTTTTGGTCATTTTAAAAAAAAACTACTGGATGGATTTTCACCAAATTTGCAAAAGCACGCTTTCGGGACCCAGCCGCTGCTCTTGGTCCAAATTTGGTGAGTCTATGGGAAAAAAATACGTTTTGGGATCCCCCTTATAACTTTGCTCCCCCTGGACCAAACCTCACCAAACTTTGCAAAATAATTCATAGTGACCCATATACTCTTTTTGCAAAGTTTGGTGAGGATTCGTCCAGGGAGAGCGAAGTTATAAGCCGCCCAAAAAGTGCTCTTCCTATGGAAACAGCAACTTAACCATAACTACACAGCCACTACCGTGGCTGTGTAATATATATATATATATATATATATATATATATATATATATATATATATATATATATATATATATTATGCACTATTATAATGATTATGATTACAAGTAAAATCTAAAAACTCCTGAAATTCGGCAGTTATGGTAGGCTAAGCACCAATTTTTCCCATCAGCACTCTCCACTGGTAAACTAAGCCCCCAACCCTGCCACCAACCCTGTGCACTGCTAACACTAACACCCAGACCATGAAAGATGTCATCTCAAATGTCAATGATGACATCAATGACGACATCACTTGTTTAGCCACTCTCTTTTCCTTCCCTGCCATACTTATATATGTGCATTCAGTGAAAACATTTCACTAAAGGAATGTTATACTTCACAGTGCAACCAAACACCACTACACATTCCCCCATTATAGTAAGCTAAGCAACCATAACTCGCACCATCTACGTGCATTGCTAAGACTAACACCCAGGACATCAAAGATGACATCACAAATATCATTGCAGTGGCGACACAGTTGCTGGTTTCCTCTCACATTCATTGCCAAGATGCCATCAATCACTGTGATGTAGTCCATCACAAAGTATAATGTTAGTGGCAATGGTGACATTGTTGGGTAACCACACATAAATTATGCATTGTTGACACAGTAGGCGTATTCCTTTCTGTCTCTATTCTGTGTACGTCAAGGTCGAAAAACAATTGACCCTTATGAGGTTTACTACATGTGCGCCATACCGAACGCCTACTGAAAAAATGAAATGAAATGAACTGACCTTCACTCCGAACACAAATACATTCTCATTTTGCAACAACATATCAGCAGTCAATAATGAGAACCGTTACTCCTGACCACGTGCAAACGCGCTGTGTTGACGAATCCGTGCAGGTGGCTGCCTCAGATTCCAAAACATAGGACGCCAGTCTAACCTTACTACTTTTGGTGGTGGCTTCTTACATAGATGCATTAACGGCTTGTCGTACATTGCCTACCAAGTTTCAATGTACGGGACGATATTGGTAACAAGAATAAAGCACTGTTTCACTTTGTACTACCACATATAACTAATGCTTACCTTTCGACAGTGTTTCATGAAGGTATGTTTGCGGGAATTTCGGCAAAAACTAAATCACCATGGAAGCCGTATCAAAAGAATGCTACGCACTTAATGCTGAGGCAGAACCAATCGGTGAAAGCGCTACATCTTGACGTACAGCATGCCATAGATTAGCCAATAGAAATCTGCTCCACTGAGCGAACAGGGAAGTGGGACTGCGCAGCGGACATAGATATCACTAATTCTTAGACTGCTACTTTTTGATCGTTTTAAAGGAAAGTACAGTATGATTTCTCACAAAATTTACAAAAGCACGCTTTGGAGAACAAGCCCATGCCCCTGCCGCAAAATGTATGACAATCTGTCGAGTGGTTTGCCCTGTAGCCGTGCGCAAAGTTTTGGCCCCATTGAGTCTATGGGAAAAAAAGAAGTTTTGGGACCCCCCTATAACTTTGCCCCCCCTGGACGATTCCTTCCCAGACTTTGGCGAAACATTCAGAGTGGCCCATATACTTTTTTTGCAAACTTTGGTAAGGATTTGTCCAAGGGGAGCCAAGTTATAAGCCGCCCAGAAAGTGCTCTTCCTATGGAAACAGCAACTTAACCATAACTACACGGCAACTACCGTTGTATATATATATACAACCATGGCAGCGTACTAATGAATATAATAATAGGCATTGGAAACAGTAAGTATGTATAAGTGTATTATTGGGTGCATGGCCTTCGGCCTTGCACCCAAGAGTGCAGGATGTCCCCACAACCACCTCTTTGTTTTTGGGTGCACCCAACACTGCACACACTCTGCAAAACTTGCCAATGAAAATGCAACACAAGGGGTGGCACATGCTACAGTGGTTGTGGCCAGGGCCTAGAATCTTGGAAGTGAGGCCGAAACAGTAATGTATTCATAGCATGTAGGCAATTTCAATGTTCCCTAACACCAGACATGTCAGTACAAATGTAACAACTCCCCCGTGCAATACACGGCCTCAAATACTGCCCTTATTGTACCCTTACTTTTCTGTGCATACAAGGAGGCCATAGAACATACGTCAGTAAGTAGGTATAAGTTTACTGTGCGTACAAGATGTCCATACACATTAGATCATGACGACCGACCCCCAGAGCAAGTGCATTAATCACCAATATGTGAAGACTGTAGCCCCTGGCCACTACCACCCACCGTAGTATGTGCCACCCATGGCGGCGTACTAATGATTGTAAGAATAGGCATTACAAAAAATAATACGGTCACGGCATGTTGTCAATTTCAATGTTGCCTACCTATACCCGTGTGCTTTCAAGAGTTACAAATGTCCTATCCACTACATTCAGTCAAGTGTTACAAATTTCCTGCCCACTATATGGACTGAAGTGTTATCGTTATTATCCCCCACATTTACTGTACGTACAAGGTGTCCATAGAAATTACATCATGACGGCCGAGGAACAAATGCATGGATCACCCATTTCTTACTGTGTGAACCTTTCCCAATGCTCTGTGCCACAGCAAAATAGGGTAATGAAAAAAGCATGTGTACGCTGTTTGTTGCTCCGCTTTCCGTGGATCCAAGATGTCCAAGATGTCGGACGCATCCAAACCATCTGACGCAGAAGACGTCTTGCAGCAGCCAATGGACAGAGACGTTGCATGTACGCAGTCATGACGGCAGCCCCTTAGCCAGTCGGTTTCTTGTTCGTCCACCGAACAGGGAAGTCTGACCACGGAGTGAACATAGATATCACTAATCTTTTCAGACCTACTTTTTCATAATTATAAATGAACGTACTGCATGCATGGTGACAGATTTTACAAAAACACGCTTTCTGCACCAAGCCCCTGTACCTGCCGCAGATTTCGTCAAAATCCGTCCAGCGGTGTAGCCGTGCGCAAAGTTTTTTCCCATTCAGTCTATGGGAAAAAAATATGTTTTGGGACCCCCCCTATAACTCCCCCCCCGGACGATTTCTCAACAAACTTTAGAAAAAGATTCAGAGTGCCCCATATACCCCATATACTATTTTTGCAAAGTTTGGTGAGGATACGTCCAGGGGGAGCGGAGTTATAAGCCGCCCAAAAAGTGCTCCTCCTATGGAAACAGTAACTTAACCATAACCACATATATATACAAGGGACAAAGTTACACATTTCACGCTCACAGAGCACTTGATCACACAAAGGCAGCAGCAGTACAATCCCTATTAAAAAGGGTACACAGTCCCCCTACCATGTTGATTTAGCAGGTTGAGGTAAGGTTAGTAAGTCAACATGGTAGACATCTTGTAGTGTATACAGCCCAATGATAGTTCAAATAAGTATTACATTATTGCCTCAGCAATACACTCTGATTGAACATAGAAACAGTTCTAAAATCACAATGACAAAAAACATTGTTCGGGGCACAACAATCAATCGCTGGAGCATTTGGAAGACAACATACACCAATGGCCAATACAGTGTGGAAATGTTCATGTCCATGTGGAGTTGAATCAGTGTATATCAAGCAGCAAAAACAGCAAAAACAAGCGGCATACAACAGTCAATCAAACCAATAAAGTGCAAGTGCATATAAAATCAATTTACCACAGTGGCAATAGAGCTCATCAATCGATTGTTGGAGCGCATTGACAAAATTAATACACATTGTAAATAAAATGTACAAGTGTTCCTGTTCACAAAGAAATGGATCAATATATGTAAAAGCAACCTGTGCGAGCAGCATACACCAACTACTAATCAATAAAACCAGTGTGAGTGCATAAGTATTCAAAATACAATAATAACCATGGAGCACACATTCATTAGACCACAATGACCTAAATACCATCCACCAGTGTAACGTGCTAGCTCCACATGGTTAGCTGACCAATTGGTCAAAAAGGGGGCAACTCGCCCAGTTATGCAAGATGTGCTGATGGAAAAGTATCCATTGGGCTGCTGATGCAAGACCCCAACAGCAACAGCTACCAAAACCAAACGCCAATAAAGTATAAGTGCAAAGCATATCAATGGCCAGACCAACAAAAAGGTGCAGGGTGATGCCCTAGTGAGGATCGCACAGAAAACCAAGTTAGCAACAACCGGTATGCAGACCAGGTAATGAAAAAGTGCTGCGTACCTGCTGGGATGGAAAAAAGGGGGGTTCTAGGAAGACATGCACTCAGGTGCCAATGCAAGTGGTGTACAGCATTGCCAAATAAATAGAAAACAAACGAAAGGGTGCATGAACAATACAATCAAACCCCAAAATACCAACTAATCCCCAAAAGGAAATGGGTGTGCCTGCTCCTAAAGTGCCACAAACACTGGATGTAAGAAACCAAAGAAAAAAATAATCATTGGCCTATATGAACACCACACTTACCAAAATAGTAACCCCAAGGGATAAACCAAAACAAGTCGAGATGACAATCCACAAAAAGCAAAACATTGACAGACATGAAAACAAATAAGCCGCTGCCAAAAGAACAAAAGCAAACATCAGAACAAGTCAAAAGAACCCATTAAATGGAAGCACAACCATGAAGCATCATAAAGTTGTGTAAGGTTACATCAAATTTAACGATATGTGGCCCACAAGATGTTAAAAAAATGAAAATTAAATGGAAGAACAGGAAGGAACACTACATCCATGACAGCAGGAATGCAGGGGATCATGAATTCAAAGTCACACCAGAATGGTGTTTAAACTCATGCAAACTGCCATCCCAAAAGAAACAGCCAATTGGGAATGAAAAAATAATCAATAAAGCAACTGACAAGAATGAAAGTAGAACAACTAGGCTAGACCCCTATAAAGTTGTACAGTTCTTCATCTATTTTGTGACCCAGCGGGACCTTAGTGTCCAAATCCAGAATATATTTTGTCTCCAACTGGCAGAGTCGAAGCACTCGATCACTGCGTCTGGGGTTCAGAGTGACATGGGATACCAAAGAAAGGTTAACAAATGGACATCCTTTGCATGATGTTCCTTGAAATGTTTGGCCATGGGGTAAGAGGGGTCGTGGGGTAAGAGGGGTCGTGGGGTAAGAGGGGTCGGATGTTTTAATAGCGCTCAGATGTTGCAAAATCTGTATCTTGAGTTTACATGCAGTGCTGCCTACGTAGCACTTGTCACATGGACAGCAAAGTACAAAAACTACAAATGTGGTGTCACACATAATAAACTGTTTGATGTAACACAGAACAGAAGTGACTGGATGTACACAGCATTTCTGAACGGTGGCGTGTGAACAAACCTTGCATTTGTGGCATTTGGCAAAGCCTGTGGGTATCGTAGTCAGCCAGCTGGAATTGGTGGCCGGTGTAGAGAGCGGGTGCAAAAAACTATGAACAGGTGTGTCCTTCAGTGAGGGAGCACGCCTGAAGGACAAAATGGGACAGGAGGCCAAATCAGATGAGATCTTTTTCCATCTTGAGGACTTATTAGCCACTAAAAGTAGGCGGTGTTCCATACTGAAGTGAGGAACCCTGCCA